>NW_010539628.1:0-10640 GCF_000687285.1 Phaethon lepturus | reverse complement strand
GTTGGGGGGGTGGACTAGATGACCTTTAAAGGTCCCTTACAACCCAAAGATTCTATGATTCTATGATATTTGCATGACTCTCTTCTTGTGAAGTGTCTCTTGGGACACATGACATTTTTGGGTAAAGATCCTTTCTGTTTCCTAAATTGAGCTGAACTAAGATCAGACCTGACTGAAAGGAAGTTGTTAAGTGGTAGTGTGGTACAGTCAAGCACTGTTGCCTCAGAAGCCCAGTGGCTGCACAACTAAGAGTTTCTGAGTAACTCATAGGCCCAAGTAAAAGAAGGACAGCAGTATTTGTGTGACATTAATCTTGAGGTGTTGTGTAACTGCATTACATTCCTTAGGGCATTATACTAAAGAAACAGCCTCTGCTGACAGGCTGTAAAAAGAGGCTCTGGTACTGCTCGAGTCTCAGTGTCTTATGGTGAAGCTGATTAGAGCTAAAGGCTTCCTTCTGTACTGCCATTTGGAAAACATACCCTCAGTGAAGAGCATGCTCATTCAGGGTTTTAGCAAGCTCCTCAGGGGGCCTTTTCTTCCTGGAATAATTTTCTCCTTTTGGATTATTCTTCAATCACACTTTCTGCAATAGCCTCATGTTTCTCGTTGACATG
Organism: Phaethon lepturus; assembly: GCF_000687285.1. Classification (NCBI taxonomy): domain Eukaryota; kingdom Metazoa; phylum Chordata; class Aves; order Phaethontiformes; family Phaethontidae; genus Phaethon; species Phaethon lepturus. Next base: position 10,023 of record NW_010539628.1, on the reverse strand, counting down.
TTGACATAATTGTAGTAAGCTAACATGTAAAGAGGTACTGCACACAGATTGAAAGCATTGTATGTCTTGTGATTCTTCAAGAATCTCTTAGGAATGTTAACGAATCCCATTGTTACTCATTCCATCAAGAGTCTTTGGTTGTTTTGGGTTTTTTCCTTATGAACAAGATGAAGTGAAAAATGTTTTAAAATGCTTATTGTAAAGTGCTGAAAGTAGAGCCTCAAAATGAGAACAATACTCTTCTCTTTACTGTGAAAGTTTTAAAGAGAAAAGGTAGTTTGAAATGCATTTTCAGTTTTCTTAACCTGTGATACTTATTCTGAACTCATGTTAGAATCAACTGAATTTTCTTCCACGATGTGCAAAAGAACTACTGTATAATTTTACTGATTTTTACTGATACCCCCATTCACATTTTTAGTGTTCATATTGCAGAGGAACCAGATTGCCCAATGCACGTCTGTAATACACAAATGTTGGAAGTTAGGATATTTGTTTTGTTTCTAAGAATGTATGTTTTACCCCATGTAATAGGGTATATTAAATTAAAATTCTGTTTTGTGTTTTTGATTGGCACATCATTCAAATGAAGAAAAACTGTCTTGTTCTGTATCTGAAAGGTGGTCTTATGTGTTTTTAAGCAATAATATGATAACCTGGAACTTAAAATAATGGGAAATGGAATGGGAAAATAAATTATTCTTAATTCACATATTATACATGAATGTATATAAAATTTCTAAATATTTTATTTTTGCATGCATATATATAAACATACACACACAAATGTACAATAAACTTTATACATGATTGGACTTCAAAGAAATCAGGAATCAGTTTGACAACTGGTTAAATAATAGTTTGTGTATTGATGAGTATTCATTCATATTTAACTTTCTTTGAAGAGTTTTTAAGTTCATATGACCCTAGAACACTTTTGTCATGCGCCTTCCTTTGGAAGGAACTTTAATTCTACCCCCCTGGCTCTTAAGTGGAAAACTACTTAAAATTATTCCTTCTTTTTAAAACTTAAAATTTAAAGCACAAGTCTCTGAAGGTACAAATATATTGTCCCATTGGGGCACAACTGCATTTCATTCCCAATCGTCATCTGCTTGCAAGCTGTTGCATGCTTGGAGGTTGCCATCTGGAGCACACTTACGGCTCACTAGTGTGAGCAGATATGAAGTGTGTGTGGAGTTTCAACCCTGCCCACACAGAGATCTACAAATGTACCCTTGCGATCTCATATGCCCTTGCAGCCCTTACACCACACATCCTCTTCCCTCTTCACATACGTGTTGTACCCTTAACTGTACACTGTTAAAAGCTGTTTCTGGTGGAGGGTCATCAATGGCCTCTGCTTCTGGAATTCCCCAGCCCTGGACCGAGAAACAGTAAGTGGCCAGGCTAAAGGCCAGAGAGCCCTGGGGAACATGTAGGGTACACAAAGTGGCTTTAGCAGCAGCAAACTCAACTTGCGGCCCAGGTCCAGGGGGACACCATCAGCTACTGGTCTGCATCCAACATAAAACCTGCGGTATGAGTTGTGAGAAGAGAGGAATCAGTAGGTGGCTGTTTTGGAGGGGATTGGATTGAAATCTCTTTATCTCTTTTTTTTTAAAGGCCTTTTTCATTATGAATAAAAAGCTTCAGAGAAATAAAATGTGTTCTAGTAAACTGTGGAAGTTGTATAACTTCTGTACATGCTTTTCCTCCTTGCCCATTTTTCACGGGGGTCAGAACAGGTCACCTGTAGCCTGGCATGGTCACCCTGCTGGGCCAGGTTGGTAGAGGTCACTTGTCCAGCTGTGAGCTCTGTGGGTCTAAGCCAGAGCCAGTACAATGGGGAAGGATTCAAGGACTGGCCACTTGCCTTTCAGAGCATATTACAGCTTGCCTTTTTGCGATAAACCACGTGCTGCATTGAGAACATTCCCTCACTCTGTAAGTGTGCTTACTGCCAGCAGTGGTGTCAGGCTGGAGAACAATCCAGAGTTTCCTCTACTGCTGTGCCCAAAAAAAGTTTCCAGAAGCTGTGATTCAAAGCACAGCTATTCTGACAGCACTTGGGACTCTCACTGAGGGTACCTATCTTGACGACTGCCCCTCAAAAGTACATATGTTCCTTCATTAAATAGTTGGTGCTGAAGCCATTATTCAACTTGTTAAGGCAAATACTGTGGGATATTGGCCAGCAGGCGGTAGGTAGTATCACCTACAGTGCAGATGGAAAAAGATATTTGGTGTTTCTTTCCAGTGATGAGAAGAGGGTGCGAGCCTACACACTCCCAGGTGGTGTGAGTCACAGTGCCCATGGAGTGGTCTCTGGATAGCAGTAATCTACCTAATGACGAGGTGATAAGTTGTTCCTTGTGGTTCCTGCCCGCAGTAAGTGTTGTACACACAGGAGGATGATAACTTACGGCTTTGTCAAGGAAACTGTATCATAAAAAATTAAGTAGTGATGATCAAGCAGAGAAGCAGAATGTTTTAGATGACTTCGCATACTTGTTTGAATGGAGCGCAGCAAGCGCACATCCAGGTGCTTTCACGGACAACTAAAACTTCTCTTCAGTAGCCATCAGCAGATAGGTTCCTGAGTTTACATACTGGTGCACACACATGTGTGGGTTTTCATGACAGATCCTGTAATTTTAACTCCAGATAATTGTGATGGCCTCTTCGGTCTTTCACCAACACCATACTGAGTAATGATAATAGTGGTTAAACTAGTAGCTTTCCATCTGTACTCTTTACATATTTTCCTCATGCCCTATCTTTTTTTGAACTGTGTCTTCAGATAGTTTTTTCTAGGTTACCTCATCAAATTTCCATGTCAGTACAGGAAATTAAGAAGTGCTTTTGTAAACCACATGTAATACAAGACTTTTTCCGTAGTGAAAAGAGAAGGTGTAGGAGAGAAGAGGCATGGAGTGGATGCTTTGTTTCCAGAGTGGAAGCTGAAAGGCATATGTAGCACACCCCATGCATAACCTTAATGGTGTCTGGGGGCTCAAAACTTCACACTGAGCAGGACACTGTCTAGAGCTAGCCAACAAGAAGAAACACTAAGAAGGGCTGAGTTGAAACTCTTGTCCATCTCCAGATGCTAGAAACTGAAGTGAGGGTTGCAGGGAAGCACCTTTATTCACTCTGTCTGCAAAACATATTCCTGAACATACGTCATTGTAAGTATTCTTCCAAATAATCAAAATTCATTCAAGTGGATAATAGATGTGCAACACAATGCCTTTTATACAACAGTATAAATGATGGTACCCACCCATGGAGCTGGACATCTGGGCTCAAGTTGTTCTTTGCCTTGAGGGAACTCCACACAACTGAGGGTCTTCATTCTGCGCAAGGCTGCAGAAAGCTGGATGAACAAATCTCATATTCCTTGTTATTTCCCTGGTTTCAGAAGGTGGTACAGAAAGTGATCTTATCCCAGGGTTCAGTTTCTTTCCTGGGATGATGAGTTTGAACCCTCCTATGCTGCAAGGAACCTAAGCTATTCCCACGGTGAACAGAGTCTCTGTTTCCTTCATTTCTATACAACAAATGAACAATGATGTCTTGTCTTATATGACAAGGCAGTCATATAGCTTATATGACTCATCAGTCATATATTAAGAGTAAACATGGTTTTCACAATGATTTTAGACTGTAAAACCAATTCTCAATGAAGTCGGTAAGCTGAAAATGCAAGTAGAGAATCATAGAATCATTTCCTACAGAAAGGACCTTTAAGATCATTGAGTCCGACTGTTAACACTGCTAAGTCCACCACTAAACCATGTCCCTAAGCACCACATCTACATCTATGTCTCTTAACTATCACTAGGGATGGAGACTCAACCGCTTTCCTGGGCAGCCTGTTCTGATGCTTGACAACCCTTTCAGTAAAGAAATTTTTCCATTTCCTCTTGTCCTACGGTTGTTACATGGGACAAGAGACCAACACCCACCTCACTGCAAGCTCCTTTCAGGTAGTTGTGAAGAGCAATAGGGTCTCCCCTGAGCCTCCTTTTCTCCAGGCTAAGCAACCCCAGTTCCCTCACCCGCTCCTCATAAGATTTGTGCTGTATGTAACTTAAAGACAAGAGGACAACGTGTCAGGCACTCTGTTTCTATGTTTCCGTCTGGTTGGATCACACAGCACACTGACTTAAAATCATAGAATAGTTTGCATTGGAAGGGACCTTTAAAGGTCATCTAGTCCAACCCCCCTGCAATGAGCAGGGACATCTGCAACTCGAGCAGGTTGCTCAGAGCCCTGTCCAGCCTGACCTGGAATGGTGCCAGGGACAGGACATCTATTACCTCTCTGGCCAACCTGTGCCAGTGGTTCACCACCTTCATTGGGAATAATTTCTTCCTTAGTTCTTGTTGAAATCTACCTTCTTTTAGTTTAAAACCATTACCCCTTGTCCTATGGTAACAGGCTGCAATAATTATTGAAAAAATATTGAAAAAAAATATTGAAAGGCTGCAATAAGGTCTGCCTGGAGCCTTCTTTTCTGCAGGCCGAACAACCCCAACTCTTTCACCCTGTCCTCACAGGAGAGGTTTTCCAGACCTCAGATCACTTTTGTGGCCCTCCTCTGGACCCAGTGCAACAGGTCCATGTCTTTCCTGTTCTGAGGGCTCCAAAGCTGGATGCAGCACTGCAGGTGGGGTCTCACCAAAGTGGAGTGGAGGGGCAAAATGACCTCCCTCAACCTGCTGGCCACGCTTCTTTGGATGCAACCCAGGATATTGTTGGCCTTCTGGTCTGTGACATTGCTGGGTCACCTCCAGCTTTTTGTCCACCAGTATCCCCAAGTCCTTCTCGGCAGGGCTGCTCTCAATCCCTTCATTGCCCAGCTTGTACTGATACCAGGGATTGCCCTGACCCAGGTGTAGGACCCTGCCCTTGGCCTGGTTAAACCTCATGAGGTTCACACAGGCCTATGCCTCGAGCTTGTCCAGGTCCCTCTAGATGGCATCCCATCGCTCAGGTGTGTCAACTGCACCACTGAGCTTCAAGTAATCTGCAAACTTGCTGAAGGTGCACTCGATCCCACTTTCTATGTCATTGATGAAATTCTTTGATGAGCTTCTGTGCCCTTTTTAAGCTGATTTGTTCTCCTAGATATCATACAGGAATCTGGATTTTTAACTCAGATTTGTAATTAACTTTTTCACACTTGGATGCCTCAGTAGCTACAGTGTGGAGTGAAAACAGACCTGAGGGGAAGGGGCATCTCCCAGAGCATGGGTCATCACTGATGAAAAGTGTGGCCTCATAGTACTCTTTGCTTACTGCATTTGTTGTGGAGGAAACCTAGAGTGAGAGTTGCTGTGGGGTATCTCAGCATCTCACTTATTTATTTACACTGGGACAGTAAGAAAAACAGTATAAAATAAACTTCATTACTTTGTCCCTTGACATCATTGCTCTGATGTTGTCTTTATAATACGGCTTTCATGCAGCTTCCAGTGTGACTGACCACAGCCAGAAGGAGAACAGAAGAATGTTCTTTTTACAAATGACAAACATCTGCTTAATGCTGTCAAAATCTCCACCATGTGAAAGCTTCACTTTTTACCAGCTGCTGCCTCCATAGCCTCTGCCTCTCTCCGAAAATTGTTCAGTTCTGGGGATCAAATGGCAAATATTGTGTGATAGCCATAGGTTCCCTGACAAGTGAGTTAAATCAGAGCAGAGATTCAGTGATTCCAGTGTAAGACACTGAAGTAGCTGATATTTTGGATGGACTAAAGCAAAGCTGCCAGTAAGATCATACGTCATGGTCTGGCCTCTTGTTGTCCAGGAAAGCCGAACGGCCCCTTGTCACCCAGGAAAGCGAGCTGTGACAGGCTCTGGAATAGGTTTTGGAAGGAGCTGCCAACTCTAGAGGAGATTTAAAATGACCATAGCCAAATTAGTAATTAGAGAAACAAGATCCTTGGGATTCACTGTGACACCTTCTGACCTCCAGATACCTTAAGTCATTGAGATAAATGAGCCTACTGAGCACTTGCAGTAACTCAGTTTCAGTGGGTACAAATACTTTATGATTAAATCCAGCAGCCCAGACTGCCAGGAGATGGATCATATAGAGCTTAACACAATCAGAAAATTATATCTATTAAACACACTTTCTGGCCAACTCATCCATTAACAGTTAAACTATAAAAAAATTGGCCTAAAATACTGAATCTAAACAAAGCACAGCAGATGAAACACATTACTTTATGGGATTATTATAGTCCTAAATCTAAGACCATGGAGCCAAATCTCTAAGTTTCTTCTCCCTTAGTGATTTGCTGCTTGAGGAAAGGAAGGTTTCCAGAACACTGACCGAAGGTAATGCTTTAAGTACACTGACCACACCAACTACTGAAAATAATGATGATCTACAGCTTACATGATAGCAGCATACTTCCTCCATTGCTTGTTTTAATTCAAACTGATAGACTCATAGAACTGGCTGAGTTTTGCATAAATCACCAATGGTTATATTCTTTCAAGGGTAATCGCAACATTAATATCCCAGACAGGGCAAGAAATAATTAAAATGTAGTAGATTCCATATAGAGGTTTCCAATATTCATGCGAAGAACCTTTCGTCAATAAAAATGAACAGTAGCTTTAGTTCATAGAAATGAATATTTAAAAACAATACTGTAATGCATTTGCTTTCAATTTCCTTTTTTTTTCCTTGCAATCTTCATTCTTCTTGGTAATAATGACATTTTTTTCTCTAACTAATACCTTTCATTTTTCTTTTATAAGTTCTGAAATGATGACATATTTCCCACATCCCTCCCCCATCACTGGGCAACAATATATAGCTCCATAGATACATCTCAGATGTATTGGGTAGCAGATTGCTCTTTCCACAAAAGGAATCTGACTTCAAACCCTTTTATTATGGGCCCAGCTCTGCTGTCCTTGTTCGTGCTGAAGAGTCTGTATAAGAAAACTGAGACTCTCTGCAGAAGGTAGCAAGCTCTGGTACACATCTGCAGCTGTTGAATAGAGCAAAACTTCAGAGAAATGCTTTCATATCCTCTAAGATTATTTTTTTTCTAATTAGCTTTGATATATAGCCATCTCTGAGCCTGATCCTATTAATGTACAAGTTACTGTGACATTTCTGTACTGTTTTCAGGTATCCACAATAGATTTGCAAACACAAAAGCAGACTAGGGTGAGGTCTCTGAATTCCTTACAGATTGAGGTATTTGGCTTCATCAACAGGATTAGTGATTTTAGGCTATTAAGGAAGTAACTAGTTAACCATATATTATTTGATCCCTTCTAGTATGAAAAAATAAGGATGGAGTTACAGATTCTTGGCTGCATATTGGAATTTTCTGTGGCTAGAAAACAGCTATTGCAAATAATTGAATTGAATGCAGGGAGACAGCGAAGCTAAATCAACAGCTTTACCATTTTAAAATAAGTAATGGACTGCCCATGTATAAACTGGAAACCAATGGCACAGCCAAATGCCAATGTTGGAGAGTTACAGTCAAAGCCAGGCTTTGACATCTGGCCCTTGTGACTGCCAAGTTTATTCAATGGGTGATTGCAATGGATAACTGCATAAAAAAAAAAAAGAGAGCTGAGAAGGGATGCAAAACGACCACCTTTCCCTCCCTCCTCCTCCACCCCCATATGTCACAGTGCTAGTGAAAAGAATGATATCCTGCCAAATTAACAGTTCAATCCCATGTCTGTGACAATATTTTTGGAATGTGAAAGCTGTTCTAAAACCTAAGCTTGTATCAAAGTCTTATCTGTGACCTACAAGATAGGATGTGTTTGGAGAGGAGCTCAGCAAACTGGCCTTTTCAAGCCCTACAGAATCAGGTCATCCAAATTCAGTGTGATCACGCTGCTTTAAAAATTATGTTTTCTACCGTTGCATTATCGCACGACAGTGTGTTGTGTCAGCAGACCGCTGGTGAAGCATGCTTACTGATACTGGCCATCATTAATGGCTGATTGAGAACTGCTACATTTCATCTTGTGGTTCTCCAGCAACTGAAGTGGACTTTTCTATTTTTTAAATAATATTCGTAATCCATTCTTAAGGGCTTATGCACTATAGCAAATAACTCCCATTTAGAAACTGTCTACATTTTGATGCTGAGGGAAAATGATCTGAATTAAACATAGTGATTTTGAAATTGATTATTGAAGTTACATTAATCCCCCATGTCACTAGAAACTATTATGTAAAATGAAACTTACTTTCAGTCACTATAATTTACTTGCCTTTGGATTTTGGAAGTGATGTAAATGAAATTGAATTTAGCCTTGTTTCTTTCTGAATAACAATGTCCATATAAGAGATTTAGTCTGGTTTTACAGCAATTTAGATTAACTTTACTGAGAAAGATAATAGCAATTACATGGGAGAAGGTAGATACTAGAGAAAAGCCCTCTAGAATATGTAAATGTTCTTGTTTCCTAACCCTTATTTCAGCCTTTCAACAGAAACTGCAGATTCAGTGTCCATTTTCTGTAATTAAACAGTCATGGGAATATTGAAATAACTTACAGTGTAGGCCTTAATCATGCTAAAACATGTGCACATATGCACTTTTACTTTTGAAATCAGTGGATTACTCAAAGTATGACAACCAAACACCTGTGTTAATGTTCACAAGATGTTGGCCTTGAAGAGCAAAGCACAAAATGGCTGAAGGAGATGCCTAATAACGGTTGCTTATCCACTTCTGAGCTCATAAGGATGTGAAGACCAACAATGTCTTTTCACCTTCACCCGGGGGTGCATGCCACAATTCCCCTATTGCAGACTTCAATGACTAGCTGTAGACATCTACAGGGTAGACATCAATATCTGAGTTTACCATCTAGAGCTTCTTTATAGTCAATGGAAAGAAACAAGAGCTTCTAAGGTGCTATTCATCTCATCCTGAAACAACTACCAAGTCATGCTCTAAGAGTACCTATTTCTCTCTTTACGAAAGGAGTCTTCAACTAGGTCAGATGCTTGTGTTTATTGCTTGGATATCTAAAGTTAGGAGTCATCAGTTTGTCTTCCCAGAGACTAAGAAGGATATTAGAGTGCAGTTCCTGTCCTCTGGTAATGCGGATACTTTCTCTGTCCAAGATGGACCAGAGTGTTTCCGAGAAAGGCCATACAAAGAAAAGGTGCTGTTGTTTTCAGTTAAAAGTTTCTAGGTACGTTAATGACCAGTGTCATATCTAAGGAACTCTGGGCAACTTGCTGTCCTCAGGAAAAGGGAAGATGTGGAGAGAGAAAGCAGGCTTTATTTGTGCCTCTTCTGTCTGTTTGCTTTCTCAGTACCGCAGGAACTTTAGTATTGTGGTGAAGACCACTTTATTTTCACAGACCCAAGGTAAATGTGTTTTCTCCAGCTGCTTGATTAATAAAATGTACTGAGCAGATTTCTTCATTCAGTAGATCATTATAATTCACCATTTGTTTCTAGGTTTTATTTATAACCACTTCATTATTTCATCAGAAACTCATTTAAAATCATTTTACTTTGCATATAAAATTAGTAGAAAGAACAATACCAGGTATTTTAAAACCAGTTTATTCCAGCTACCTGCTTAAATGCATTTCACTCACCTTTTTTAACAGTGTGTCTGTGTGAGGTACACAGACCAAGGTGTCTCCCACTGGCCGTATCAGAGGGTTGTTTAAGTATATCTTCATATTAATCGGTCTCTCTTCCACAGTTTTTGCAAAGAGCTTTGCAGAAGAGAGCTGTAATGGTCTTGTTCTTTGTGTGGTGGGTTGAGCCTGGATGGACGCCAGGTACCCACCAAAACCGCTCTACCACTCCCCTCCTCAGCAGGACAGGGGAGAGAAAATGTAACAAAAAGTTCATGGATCGAGATAAGGACAGGGAGAGATCACCCACCAATTACCGTCACGGGCAAAACAGACTTGACTTGGGGAAATTAATTTAATTTATTGCCAATCAGATCAAAGTAAGGTAATGAGAACTAAAACCAAATTTTAAAAC
>NW_010539627.1:3108-13786 GCF_000687285.1 Phaethon lepturus | reverse complement strand
CACAGTCGTTGAGCTCTATACAATCAAAACTTTCCCTAACACACAGAGCCACCCCAGCTCTTCTCCTTCCATGCCTATCCCTTCTGAAGAGCTTATAGCCATCCATTGCAGCACTCCAGTCATGAGAGTCATCCCACCATGTTTCTGTGATGGCAACTTAGTCATATCTATCCTGCTGCACAATGGCTTCCAGCTCCTCCTGTTTGGTGCCCATGCTGCGTGCATTGGCGTAGATGCACTTGAGCTGGGCTATCGATTTCGCCCCCAACATCGGCATGCCATCCCTAGGCTCATCTCTTGTGAGCCTGTTTTTATCCCCTTCCCCCTTCAAATCTAGTTTATCACAACAGGTCCTGCTAAAAAGTCTTTCCCCATCTTTCTTATAAGCCCCCTTTAAGGACTGAAAGTCTGCAGTCCCACTGTCCATGTCCCTGACAAAGATATTAAGTAATACTTATCCCAATACCGTCCCCTGAGGGCACCACTTGTCACCGGTCTCTACCCAGACACTGAGCCGTTGACCACAACTCTTTGAGTACAACCATCCAGCCTGTTCCTTATCCACGGAGTGGCCCACCAGTCAAATCCATGTCTCTCCCTTTTAGAGACAAGGATGTTGTGCAGGACAGTACTGAACACTTTGCACAAGTCCAGGTAGATGACGTCAATCGCTCTTCCCTTATCCACCAGTGCTGTAACCTCATCGCAGTAGGCCACCAAATTTGTCAGGCACAATTTGCCTTTAGTGAAGCCATGTTGGCTGTCAGCAATCACCTCCTTATTGTCCATATGCCTTAGCATAGTTTCCAGGAGGATCTGCTCCATGATCTTGCCAGGAACAGAGGTGAGACTGACCGGCATATAGTTTCCTGGGGCTTCCTTTTTTCCCTTTTTAAAAATGGGGGTTACGTTTCCCTTTTCCAGGCACTGGGAACTTCACCAGTCTGCCACGACTTTTCAGATATGATGGAGAGTGGCTTAGGAATTTCATCTGCCAGTTCCCTCAAGAACCTCAGATGCATCTCAGCGGGTCCCATGGACTTGTGCACCTTCAGGTTCCTTAGACGGTCTCGAACCTGATCTTCTCTTACGGCGGGCAGTAGTTCATTCTCCCTGTCCCTGCGTTTGGATTCTGTGAGTTGGGTGGCGTGGCTGGAGCACTTGCTGGTGAAGACTGAGGCAAAAATGTTGTTGATTACCTCAGCCTTCTCCATGTCAATTGTAGCCAGGTCTCCCATTTTGCTCATCAAGGCAGGGTACAGCTGCTTTCATCTTCCTTCGTTGTCCTATGTACCTGAAGAAACCCTCTTGGTCCATATCCCTATATTCTCCCCAGGATGTATATCCCTGCCTCCACTGCCTATGCATTTTGTTTTTGTGTTTTATTTTGGCTAAGAGGTCTTGACTTAGCTAAGCTGGCCTCCTGCCTCCCCTGCCCGACTTCTTGCACATCAGGATTGAGAGCTCTTGCACCCTAAGAAAAATGTCTTTAAATAACTCCCAGCACTTGTTTGCTCCTTTGCCTCTGAGGGCAGTTTCCCAAGGGATCCCATGCACTAGCGCCCTAAACAGCTGAAAGTTTGCCCTTCTGAGGTTTAGGGTCCTGACTCTACTTTTTAACCCAACCTGTACCCCTCAAGAAGATTGAGAATTCCACCAGGGCATGATCACTACAGCCCAGGCTACCTCCAATCTTGACCTCTCTGACAAGTTCTTCCGCATCAGTGAGCAACAGGTCCAGCAGTGCCTCTCCTCTGGTCAGGCTCTCCATCACCTGTACTAGGAAGTTGTCCTCAATGCACTCCAGTAGTTTCCTGGACTGCTTGCAGTTCGCTGTGCCGCTTTTCCAGCAGATGTCCAGGTGGCTGAAGTCCCCTATCAGGATCAGGGCCTGCGAGCGTGATGCTTCCTGCAGTTGAAGAAAGAACTCTTCATCAACCTCCTCTTCTTGATCGTGTGGCCCGTAGTAGACACCAACCACGAGGTTTCCTTTGTTGGCTTGGTCTCTAATTTTCACCCATAAGCTCTTGACCTGCACGTTGCTGTTCTTCAAAGATTGCTTTGTGCAATCAATCCTGTTTTTGGCATAGAGGGCAACTCCCCCACCTCTCCTTCCCTGTAGGAAAAGGGATTAGTGTATGCTCTGTTTTAAGCAAATCGTTATGTCCCTTCTTGGGGACAATAAGCAGCGTTGCTTAGTAAAGAAAGAACACTCTGAAACAAAGAAAAATAATATGGCCTCACTTTCATGCTAACAATCAAGTTACGTTCTTAGAATACCCTAGAAAATTCTTAAACTGTATGCAATGAAAAAAGAATGACCAGAAGTAATTTTCTGCAACTTAAGGAAATTTGTATTTTAGGAAGCCAGGAGAGTTTTGGAAAGTATTTGTTAAATCAGTTAAAAATAAGAACTGATTATTTATATCCATAGTTCTACATCTCAACACACTGATTGAGATGAATTTTTTACTTAATAGTGAGAGTGATTTAATAATTAAGTTTAATTAAATTTCTTTTTAATTCTAAAAAGAAGTTTCAGCAAAATGCACTGATTATTCAGTCTTTACAGTTAATAAACACATTAATGGAACTAAAGATTGGTTTGCAAGTGATTGTGAACAGACTAAACATATAAATATATTAGTTAATACATTGAGAATTAACAATTCAACCAGTTGTACCAAAGTACAGGACTGTTATGTCATTCTAAATTATACTTAAAATAAAAATCTATATGTATATTGCTACAAAACAGTACGTATCTCCATCTACAGGTATGTATATCTCTCTACAAATCTGTCTGTATAAAACCTTCAAAAACAGTTGTCTAAAATGAAGTTCCTGAATCACTATATCTCACCTTCATAAGTATTCTGGTTTTCTAAGATGCTGAATATCTAGCAAATCCAGTTAACTTTAGGCCATTTATAAAGTGCCAGATTTCCTGAAATTCTTTCATAGTTGCACTAACCATATTTACAGAAATCTTTTCTTCTCCAATTTCTGCAAAAAAGAGTTCTTAGCTTTTCAGGTTTCTTCAAGTGTCCCCAAGGACACTCTTCATCTGTTCCAGAACAAGGATCTCTAGAACTCTAGCTTTATGAGCAAGGCCAATTTACATCTATGAAGCTTGTTTTCTTTTTTTTTTTTAAAATAGCAGTTTTGAATTGACTTCATACAGAAGTGTTTCCAGGAATGACAAGAACAAATCTGTAGTAAGATGAAACTAAGCATGCCCTTGTCATTTCATTAATTAGTGATACTTTCTGGAATTCTTTTTTTCATGTAAAATCATCGATAAAAATGACCCCTGGCATTAATATATTTTTTTTTTCAAAACATTTTAGCAGTTTAGTCATAAAGTAAGTAAAACTTGATGTCTCAAATAATTGCCAAAGGCCAGGATTCAATAAAGCATGTTCTCAGCTTAAAGTGCATATTTAAATCTGTTGACTTTATGGGACTTGGATATCTGCTTAAGGACATGCTTCAGTTGATGCATGGATTCCCACTGGAGTCTCTGGCCTTGCTCTTACAGTTTCAATGATGCCTGATGGGCACAGTGCCAATAAGATCAACCTTGAATTCTCTCAAGTCAAGAAGAACCCTTCTCACTGACTTCATTATGAGCAGAACAACTTCATTATGTGCAGGAAAGCGCAGCTCTCAGGTAGTGCTTGGTACTGTGCAACTTTCCTCTTTTTTTTTTAAATGTAATCAGAGATGATAATTTATGGAGAGGGGTGTTTTTCTTTTCTTTCTCTACACTTTCACAAGGAATGAATGTCATTCTGTTTCTGACTCGTGAGGTGTCATGTGAATCATACTCTGCTGTACCTGGATATATCTTCTGCTTCAGTTCAACCAACCCAAGAGGTTTGTGGGAGGTGTTTTTTTTTAACTCCCAATATATGACTTCATTTTTATTCAAAAAGTTTTTATATTTAAAATATATTTGAAATCACTTAAAATAATCTTAACATTTTATCCCAGTGTCAGTGGAACTATCTCTATAGCAATTATAAAAGTAGTTTCTGGGTATATAAAAAACTTGGACCTCTTTCATATAAAATGAAAAATTCTATATATCCCTTAGCAAGAGGGTTGCTGGTTTTGCTTTTTGGCAATTCTGTTTTGAATACCTTTTATTTTATAAATGTGTCAAGATATTTGCAACATCCAAATCCATTCATCTGTGTGGTCTATTGATGTTAAGGGTGAGTTTTAATCTCAGTGTTTCTGTTGAGCTTACATCTCCATCTCTCTCTCCTCATCTGTAAAGTAAGTGTGATAACACCTTCTTAGAGGTTTATATGAAGTAACTAGCTAGAATGGATTTGTCTATCCCTGTTAAATTCAGTAGAATTGATTTTTTACGTAAAAAGCTTTCCAGCTTCAAAAAGCTTTCCATGCTTCATGTAAGCATGGGAAATGTTCATTATTATTTCTGCAGATGACAGTCAAGTTCAAGGCTCCGGGGAGACCTTATTGCAGCCTTCCAGTACTTAAAGGGGGCTATAAGAAAGATAGGGACAGACTTTTTAGCAGGGCCTGTTGCCATAGGACAAGGGGTAATGGTTTTAAACTAAAAGAGGGTAGATTTAGACTAGATAAAAGGAAGAAATTTTTGACAGTGAGGGTGGTGAAACACTGGCACAGGTTGCCCAGAGAGGTGGTAGATGCCCCATCCCTGGAAACATTCCAGGTCAGGCTGGACGGGGCTCTGAGCAACCCGCTCTAGTTGAAGATGTCCCTGCTCATGTGAGGGGTGTTGGACGAGATGACCTTTAACGGTCCCTTCCAACCCAAAGATTCTGTGATTCTTTGCATTTAAAGAATTATCAGTTTTAGAGACAAACCTCCGTTTGTGTTCTTGTTTGTGCTTTATAAAGGTATCTTGAGACTTTTTTTAAAGGCAGGTTAAAATAATAAACTGCTTACTGATGTATCCAGCATCGGAAGACAATCAAGGTTCTGATTGATAGCTCAAGGTTACTAAAATCTGGTACCTGCAAGTAACCAAAACCATAATTTCCCGAATAGGGGAGGGCTGTGAAATGCTGCTTCTGCAAGCTGAAAAGTACAATTCAGTTTTTAATAGTTAAAAAAACACAAACAGTATTTTCTCACTAGGACTGCTATTGCAGATGTTACTATGTCCTCATAGTGACATATCTACAAGCCAAAACATTAAGTCACTGTTCCTTTGACATTTTTTAAGCCTTTTAAAAGCACAGACTTTAGCTCTACTGCAAGTGAAAACAACATCACAAAACAGCATGGCTTTAACGGCATTTACGAGAGCTGTCAAAAAACATAGCAACGTTGAAATACTTATTAAATGGTTCTAAGAAAAGAAGGAAAACTCTTATTCAGAGGAGGAAAGAACTGAGTGAAATAAGAAACAAAAGACAGGAAGAAAAAGTGTGGAGTGTGGAGGATTTGTATATGGATAGGATCCCTCAGGTTTATATCTAAAGGAAACTATATTTAATATCCAACGCATAAAACTTGGAAAGGTGCTGCCTAAAGCTGATATCAAAACTTCCAATGTATTCAGTCAGCCGAAAGTTTCACCTCACATCTCCACAGCAGTGCAAATGCTCCTTGTCAGAGTTTACACAGTGGAAAATCTTTTCCATTCCAGACATCTTGGAGGATGTTTGCTCTATTTCTAGGTCTCTCTATAACATGAGAATAGTTGTTTGTGTTTACTACAAAATGGGCAAATTTTGAGACACGTTAAATTTTATCAATTTTAAGATATACTGAGGCAGTTGTTGGAGATTCTGAAGGCTGTCCTGAAAAACTTTGTAAATGGAAGATGTCTTCATTTTCTGAGGGATCATAATAACAGGTATGAGACCATGTAGTACTGAGGAGGTAAAAAGTAATAAGATACAAAGGAATAAACACAACATATGTTTCCTTGCTTAATCTTTCTCCAGATTCCTGTCCATCTTTCCTCTTAGTGTTTTGATTTTCGTTTGGTATTTAGAAATGCGTACTTATCATATATTTTTGCTGTACTGTTGAGGTAGTGAAAGATAAATACAACAGGACTGTTATATGGATAAAACTCCTCCTTTTATAACTGATCATCTCATAGATCTAATTGATACCTTCTGATTCTGGCATTCAAATCTTCCACACAGAACATCACGGAATAGTTTATATGGGATAATCTGACTTTTTGAAGTGTTAAATGCCTGGCAGCTGCAAAGGAGCACTATACGTATCATTTGAAGATACTCAGTGCCAGTGACCAATCAAGTGAAAAGGGAATGGGTGATCTTCATGAAAGCAGTGCAAACTAAGGGTTTTAGGGGTCTTTTGATGAAAAAAAAACAAAACAAAGGAAGCTTCTGTCCACTTACAACAGAATGTTAATAGCTTCATGTCATTTTAACTCTGACATCTCTGAAGTGAAAGGCCACTAATCTCTGTAATGTGCACAACTGAAGTGAAAAAGCAAGTATTTTTACTTAAGCCATGGATAAGTATTAACAGTCTGAAAATGAAGGGAATGTTCTGTAACTTATTTTAGAGTCAGCAAATACCTCCCCCCAAAGCCTCAGAAGATGTATACTTTTCTTTCTTCTGCGATAGCACAGGTGATTTAAATGGAACACTGGTTTCAAGACTGCTTAGTTCACAATTCATCATCTTTACACCGAGAATGTTAGTATTTGCCTGCTACAAATTTCAGGTACAAATTATAATGCATGCTTGCTAGAATAGCTTAGGAATTTTCTAAATACAGGTTTGGGATATCTTTGTTTTACAAAATTTACTGACTTTAAAACATTATATGGAAAACAATTGCAGAGAATGTCTTGACACAGTGTCAGAAAAAAATGGAAAATTTGAAGTTGCTACAAAACCTGTGATTGTTTAGGATCTCTTTTTTTTTTTCAGATTTTGATTTATAAACAGTTGAGATTTTGATTTTTCATCCAAACCTGTTTACGAACATTCTAAACATATTCAATACTCCCTAAGGTTTACCTGTTCACATTTTGTACTTATCCCTTAAGATTTCTCATAGAAATCTCAGCCTTATATACAGCAGCATATGGGACAGTTTATCTAAGAGCACTACAGTACGAATGGCCAAACTCTGTGCTTTTCTCTGGGGATATATCAGCATGTGGATATCATGTAAAAGGAACTGCACTACTATTTTATTCACTTCAATACTAGATAAACTCCAGGCACAGTCAGCAGAAGTACTCCAGTAGCTGCATTGCTGAGTGCATATTTAAATCAAGGTGATTTTAGGCAATAATTTTAATAACAGTATTTTTAATAAATAATTAGGGAATCTTGAGACTTATGATTTTGTTTTAGTCTTTCTTATCTTGATTTAATTTCTTAAACTTTTGTTCTTCCTGATTATGCCTCACAAACTTCATTCTCATCTGCCTCTGAAAGTTGCCTATGTTCACATGTATAAATATAGCTGCAGCAGGCATAGAGATCTGTTCATTACATATTAGATAGCTTGTTCTTTGGATTTATACTTCTACTTCTTGATGTTAGCAACTAATAAGTCTCATAATTATAGCCTTCACAAGAAGTTTGGCATTTCTTTAACTTTAGATGGATATACTATGTCTAAGCACATGTATTTGAACAGTCAGCAAATTCCATAAACAAAATTCAGTAAGTTCATTTTTATTGTGTCAAAAAAGCACATGATAAATTTCTTTTTTAGTGGCTGAGTAATGATTTTTAACTTCTGATGTTGTAAAATTCCTGTTGGAAGAAAATTAAAATTCAATTAAAATACACAAAAATCACATTTCATTCATTGTTCAGTTGTATAAAACTACATTCCACACACAAGAAGAAAGCTACATTACATGCACATTGCATATATAAGAAGCTTGGTCTTGTATGTTTTTTCTATTTGCATATAAAACAAAGGAACCATCTTTAGTGAAGTTTGACCTATTTTTTCTAATCAGCGTAATTTCAAGATTCTAGATATAGTAGATCTCATTGTTCCCTACCCACTTCATAGGTTAAAAACACAATAGCTTTTCTTGGTTTGCGGGTTTTGATTTTTTTTTTTTACCTCCCATACATTTCTGAACTATTTAATTGCAAAAAATGAATAATGGATTTTAAAAAAATATATATATTTATCTGCAGAAATGGCTATTTTTTCCAGAAGCATATTTGTCATTTCAACAAATGCTTTCTCAGGGATTTAGTCAATAATACAGTAACTTTACTTTCTTCAAAACTATGGCAAAACATATGCTATTCAATATATTTTTCTGTTAATTGAAATTATTCAAGTCAATTGCAACAAATTTAGGGCTTCATGCAGATTTAACAAAATTTTAATTTATTTATTTTTAACTAAAATTATTTAGATCTGCTTTAAAATGTAGTTTAAATAAAATACACTATAAATAAAAATAAACTGTTAATGTTTTTAAAGATTCTGTTTCTCTGGATCAGACAAACAAAAAGTATCAGGCAAACTGTTTGCCGTGTTCTATAGCTTCTATCTGGATGGTATTTTCTGTTTGCTTTTCACTGAATGTTCCATTAACAAAAGATGAACATAGTTGAAAATTTGGTCAAAAATGCTAACGTACTTAATAAGAAGTCATTAATTTATTTTTTACAGCCTCCTTTCACATTCTTCTTGTGTTTATCTGGCCAGGACAAATGCTTAAAATGCATTAGTCATGTTTCTAGACTTTAGATGAGTGGATAGATAGTGAGAAATATGTTTAAATGGGATGCCCATGTTTGTATTTTGACACTTGAATAGTTGTATTTTCTACTGAAATTAAATTTTTTTCTTATAAAATATTGTTTTTATTTATCTTCATAGTTATGAGTGATTTAAAGCTTGAATAATCTTCAGTCGGCAGGAATTCGCTTGGTATAGTTTATAAAGAAATTGGGCATATTTTATAGTAGTATTGTTATATTGATGTGCTAAAGGCTGATAAATCAGATAGATACACTTAAATTCTTACTTCCAAAATCTATATACTGTAGCTGCTGTGTAAGCTTTCATGAATAATGCACTAATATGCTGAATAGAAACTGCATTCACTTATTTTGATTTTATGACAATTAACCATGTATAGGGTTAAATTTCAGAAATAGGTTAAATCCTTTTATTTGCTCAGATTTTACTTACTGTTCTTTTTTCCTTTTAGTCCTACTTTGCTTCATTAGATGCAGTAATATGTCCCTTGCCTGTGACAATTCCCATTAATATCTCGAAGGCAACTATTAAGTATCATTACAAGAAAAGATTATAGAAGGATACCACATACGATAACAGCAAAGATAAAGACAATAGTCACATTTTTATTTGTTTCTTTGTTCTAAAGATGTTAATCAAATTTCAGGCTCTTTCAGGCATTCTTTCCTCTGCTCATGCTTTCAAAGCGTTCTAAAAAGAACAACCTTCATGGATGTGAAATATGTTCATCTGATTCGTGTGATGAAGTGCAATCTTCTGTACTTTTATGGATTTCTCCTGCACCATAAAAGGGGGAATTTTACAGGAGAAAGTTAAACTACTTTGCTGGTATATCAGCTCAACACCGTTGGACCATTGCCCGCATAGTATTGTGTAAAGAAAGTGCATGCATAGGGTTTGGGGTCATCCTGGGGGCACGCCAAGGAAGATTCGAGAAGACTCTAGCAGGAGAAGAGGGCATGCGCTGAAGAAGACACGCCTGTTCATTAATATGTATTAGAAGACACGCCTATTCATGAATATGTATTGGCGAACAGGATCACGCTGAGGAAGATTCGAGAAGATTCTAGCAGGAGAAGAGGGCATGCGCGGAAGAAGACACGCCTGTTCATGAATATGTATTAACGGACAGGATATAAACCAGGAACAGGAACTGTACCGCGTGCGTCTTGGTGGAGCAGAGACTCCCGGCGCACCCAGCGCTGTTTGCTTGCCTCTATTCGCTTAATAAATTGTAAATTTGAATTGGAATCCTGTTTGGGACTCAATCATTTATAACAATGGACAAATAAATTCATCTATTAGGATTACCTCAACAAAGAAAATACTGCTCCTGTCAGAGATTTTTTCAGCCCTGTGGCCCCCCCCAAAAAATAACCGTCAGGAGAAAAAAGAAACTTATTCAACAATATTTTTTTTAATAGGGTTTTTTGGATGAAGACATACTTTTAATAAAGTCCTTTAAAAGTGCAGAGACACTTTGAAAGTATTCACCATTAAAAGCCAGTCTGTCACACCATCTAAATATTTGGTCAATCAGTTTTTAGGAAATTATCTAAACATTTCTGTGGGAATTTAAATATATGTAAAGGTCATTCTGATTCTCGACACAATGAAAGAAAACTATGAAATCACAAACTTTCTGTACTAGAAATTTTGAAATCCTGACAGTATGAATCCTCTGAACCAGGATGAGTTGTATGTCTTTAAAAGAAGCTAACGGTTAGACATGGAAGCATTTATTCTTTTTCTGAGTTAGAGAACTGAACAAATGGGGATAAATTAATGAGATGTTGATGTGGTTTTATCCCAACTAATTTTGAATGTCTTACACAAGGGTGTAAGTCAGTCCTTTGGAGTCAATGGAAAGTAATAGTCAACTCAAGAGCAACTTAACTAACTCACCTAAAATCAAAATCATCTCACAAAGATATCTGA
>NW_010539627.1:0-3077 GCF_000687285.1 Phaethon lepturus | reverse complement strand
TACCAATTATATAGGGAGACTGCATGTGTCATCAGAAGAAATATAGGGTTCAAAGGTCAACAGCGTTTGTGGACAATTTCAAGACCTCTGTGTGTGGACATTGGATATGATACAGAGTTAGAAAATGTATATGCAGATACTTGTTTTTCAGTTGGAAAATAGTTTATGGTATATTTCCAGTTTCTGCTTCAATTGAAAAAGCATTTTCTCCACAATGGAAAATTTCCACAAAGAAATAGTATTTTTGGTAAAGCTGCTGAAAAAGATCTTGTTTGTATGTGAGATGGAACAAGCCACTTAAACACCTTTCAGTTTGCCAAAGTAGAAATACTCATTTTTCAATTAATTCAACTGTAACCTGATCTCATCAGATGTCAGAGAAGTTAGAGTTAGGCTATTTCCCCAGGTTTCACTTTTGGGTACACTATCTCTCCCATGAGAAAGTTGTTCCGTTTCTTCCAGCCATTGCAATTCAGTGTTAGGAGTGCCTCATCCATCATATCACAGAGAATTCTCTGAAGTGCTAGACACCCAACAGCTGCAACTGAACCAGTGTTTTTGTACTTGCAGAAACATGTGTCCACATATGACTTAGGGATATATGTCATATCTCCTTCAAGAGTGTACATCTGGCCAGAGATCCCTGCTGCTCCAGGGAAAATGGAGGTGAATCTCTGGTAATACCTTTGTCCCTGAAGCTCAGAAAGAAAACCACAACCTTTTTAACCAGAACAAGATCTTTTGTTTTCTCCCTCCAGACTAGGAACCATATCCAGCACCATATGCAACTGCAAGTGGCTATGAATTTCCTACTTAAAATGGCTACATTTGTTTATGAAAGCACAACAGGAGTGCCCATAACCGCTAGAATAAACACTGGCTTGTAAAATCATTATAAATTTATGTTTGATCAGCCAGGTGTTTTCAGTCTCTCCTTGATGATGAATAGCTAGGTGGAACCTCATTTCTGCTCATTTCAGTATCTGTCAGTACAGTATCTTTTGGACAGTCCCATAATGATTTCACAGCCAAAACACTTTTCAGCTAGCTGCACATGAAATCAGCCTCAGTGCTCTAATACATAAATAGCTAATGTTTTTGAAGTAAGTTCAGCCATTCATTAGTAGTTCAGAAATTACAAGACTACAGGGTCAAAGGTGCCATTCGTACCTTTGGGGTCCTCAAATGGTCTTGGGTAGAATTAGTCGCCAAGGGGAGTTGCTCTGGAGCCAGCCTGATTCGCAGCGGAGTAGCAGATCTCGGCGCACAGGGGTTTTCCTGAGGGAGGGAAACGCCAGGGCAGTGAAGAGACCCGCCAGGAGCTGGCAGTTCTCGCAGGAGAAGCTGACAAAGCCCGGGTGTTGCCAGAGCAATGGTGGCCCACCCCCACGCCTATAAAAAGCAACCTAGGGAGTGCTAGCAACCAGTGTGGTGCGTCATCCAGGGCGTGGCAGGGCGTGGTGTGGCGTGGCAGTTTGTGCACAGGAAGGTCGTGCAGGAAGGGCATAGTCGCCTTACCAGCTCAAGAGGTGAGTTCAGTTGGTGGTCATCACCCTCTCAGAAGGAGCTTAGCTATGGTAGCCACCCAGCGGAAACCATGTCCACCAGAATGGATGGCAACCCAGACAGAGCTCCCATGAAAACATGCAGCCATCCAGGTCTCAGGCTGCAGAGAGTGCCAGAGCCTCTCACTGGTAACAGATGGCAATAGTGAGAGCAGCTGTGTGAGGTGTGACCTACAAGAGGAAGTAGAAAGGTTAAGGAGCATCAGGGAGTCTGAGAAAGAGATGGACTCATGGAACCATGCTCTGCCCTCCCTGAGACAGAAGCAGGAACAACCGCCAGAAAAAAAAACAAGATCAAGGGGACCCTGTATCCTCCCTCCACCAGGCTGAAGTCAGTAGCTTAAAGGAAAGGAGCGAATGGAGGCAAGTCCATGCTTGGGGTGGCAGGTGAACCCCCTCCTTGCCCACCTCTCCTCCCCAGGTGCCTCTGCATAACAGGTATGAGGCTCTGCATGTGGAAGTCCAGTCCATGGATGATGTGGATGACGGTCCATCTACACCGGAGGTGCTGCCAAGGTCAGAAAGGCCTATCCCCTGTATCACAACCACTTCCACAAGGAAGAAAAGACGGATTATAGATATAGGCAACTCCCTTCTGAGGGGAACAGAGGGTCCAATATGCCGGACAGACCCTCCTCTTAGGGAGGTCTGCTGCCTCCCTGGGGACAGGGTTAAGGACATCACCAGGATACTTCCTAGCCTGGGATGGCCCTCGGACTATTACGCACTACTACTCTTCCATGTGGGTGGAGATGAAGCTGCAACATGTAGTCCAAGGGTGACCAAAAGAGACTTCAGGGCCTTGGGATGCTTGGTAAGAGAATCTGGAGCACAGGTTATTTTTTCCTCTCTCCTTCCAGTTGCGGGCAGCGACATAGGAATAAACAGACAGGCCCAGTCTATTAATACACGGCTCCGTGACTGGTGTCACCACCACAATTTGGGGTTTTTTTGATAATGGGATGCCCTACGTGGCACCTGGCTTGCTGGCATCAGATGGGATTAACCTTTCTCAAAGGGGGAAGAGGGTCTTTGCTCACAAGCTAGTAGGGCTTATTGACAGGATTTTAAACTAGACTTGAAGGGAGACGGGGATGATATCAGGCTTACCCATGACGAGCAGTGGGATGACACGCCAAGGTTAGAGGGACGGGGTGCTAGTGAGGGCCCTCAGCCTGTTGCTCTGAGATGTTCTAGCTACACTGGAGCACAACTGAAGTCTTATGGAGATGAGCCAGGGGCTCCCGAGGTAATAGGAGCCAACAGGTAAGCATCAGCAAAAGACCTCAGAGGAACTAAGGAGTGTTCCTCTAAGAGGGTGACATGACCGACAGCCCAGCTGAAGTGCTTCTACATCAGTGCACCGTAGCATGGGCAACAAACAGGAGGAGCTGGAAGCCACCATGCTGCTAGAAAGCTACAACCTTGTTGCCATTACTGAAACTTGGTGGGATGAATCCCATGAGTGGACTGCAGCTATTGATGACTACAGGCTGTTCAGAAGGGACAGGT
>NW_010539626.1:17510-17889 GCF_000687285.1 Phaethon lepturus | reverse complement strand
GAGCACCCAGCCCAGTCCTTCTCTGTGGCCCGTCTACCTGTATTTGGATACTTTCCAGATGCGTCAGGGATTGTGCTTAACTGCAGCGCACCAGGTCTGGTCTGGAGATGTTGGCTTCTCATCTTGCTTTGCTCTGCCGTGGGCTGTGCCTCTCCTCTCTGCACGAGGACGGGCTGCGGGGGAAGCAGTGGGGCTTGTGCTATTTCAGTAGAGACCTCCCATCACACCCAAGGGCATGCAGGCACCATGAGGAACAGGGAGAAGCAGAAAGCCAGGCCCCAGTGTCTGGATGTGGTGTTTCAGCCACCGTATTTCCTCTGAGCAAGGGGGACATTCACCCTGCACAGTCAGGCATTCCCTGGACTCAGGACGGGGACTT
>NW_010539626.1:5348-17469 GCF_000687285.1 Phaethon lepturus | reverse complement strand
ACGAGGACTTCAACGTTCTTGCATAGCGGCTTGTTATGCATCCTCGCTGTCTCCCATCACATGGTGGGACAACTCTGCTTTAGGTCCTCTGGGGAAACCCTGTTTTCCTGTGCACATACTTTCATCAAACTGGCTGGTATTTCCTGAGCTGGATGCCAGCTTTGAGCTGATGCTGATTTTTGCCACTTGTCTATTTTTTTGGATTCCACCAGAAAGCACTTCTGCTGTTTCCTCTAGAGGAGAAAGTGGGCAAATATGTCCCTGGGGGAGAGATTCTTGTACCAGTTTTGTTAAGGAGTGCTTCCCACCTCAAACCTCTTAGATATAGTCTCCAAGTCGAAGGCATGACTCTCTCTACAGTACTACTGTTACAGAAGTTTTATCACTTTGTGGTGTGCATTTTTTTTGTTTCTTCTCCTTTCTTCAATCAGTAGCATGATCCCTTGCTGAGCCATCGCGGTTTACTGTGCTTACGGGGTTTGGTGGGGTGGTCTGTACAACTTATACATTGGTTTAACATTGTATTGGGCTTCAGGCTGCCCCTAATCCCAGGGCTGACAGCTCCATACCTGGCTCAACCCAGAGCAGCTCTGAAGAACTTCTATATTGCAAGGAAAGATTGCACTGGTGAGGCTGCACCTTGAATCCTGTGTACAGTGTTGGGCCCCTCACTACAAGAAGGACATTGAGGTGCTGGAGCGTGTCCAGAGAAGGGCAACAAAGTTGGTGGGGGGTCTGGAGAACAAATCTTACAAGGAGCTGCTGAGGGAACTGGGGGTGTTCAGTCTGGAGAAGAGGAGGCTGAGGGGAGACCTCATCGCTCTCTACAACTACCTGAAAAGGGGTTGTGGCGACGAGGGTGTTGGTCTCTTCTCCCAACTAACTAGTGATAGGACGAGAGGAAACGGCCTCAAGTTGTGCCAGGGGAGGTTGAGATTGGATATTAGGAAAAATGTCTTTACTGAAAGAGTGATCAAGCATTGGAACAGGCTGCCCAGGGAGGTGGTGGAGTCACCATCACTGGAAGTGTTCAAAAAAACTTGTAGATGTGGCACTTAGGGACATGGTTTAGTGGCCATGGTGGTGTTGGGTTGATGGTTGGACTTGATGATCTTAAAGGTATTTTCCAACCTTAATGATTCTGTGATTCTATAAATCTGCAGGTTCCATCAACTTGTTTCTTATTGGGTTTTGATGATGATTTGAGTGTCTCTGCTTCACAGAATAAGGATGGTTGCTCAGCTGTTAACCACGAAAGACACTGTCCACGAGGATATTCTTGTGCACAGAAGAAGTGTCCGTTTGATGGCTCCCTTACGATGCAGATACAGTACGTGATTTAGTTCTGGCTCTTTTTGTCCCTCCCTATTGTATAAATGCTCAGTATGAATCAACTCAAAGACAAGAGTCTGCCAGTAGGTTCTCAAAGTCTGCAAGTGATCCCTCCATCCATTTTTGCCTACGCTTTCAATTACCTTCTTTATGAGGAAAATTAATTCTGTAGTGGCAAGTTTCACTGGCAGTGGGTTGACAGAAGGAGTATTCTGGGATCTCAGCTTGGATTTCTCATGTCCTATGTGTCCTCCTCAGCCACTTGGTTTGTGGAGCTGTTTTTCATGTTGTGCTTGTCTACTAATGTGTCATGTAAGAATCCTCTTAGCCTAGGAAACAGCAATAAAAACCCCTACTTGCTGCCAGCTTTGCCAGCATTTTTCATGTGCTAGGATTATCAAGATTTAACTCCCATCAATAAGTTTTGTACAGAAACTGTTTCAAACTGGATAAATCTCAAATTTTTGCAAATCAGGACTTGGCAGAAGAAATACAGTGTCTCCTCTTAGCAATCATAAAGTAGTGGGCAGACATTGCATTTAGCGTAGGATTAAATACTTGTTCCAGCTGTTTTCCTCCTAAATAATCAAAGCTACCCACCAGACTTTATTTGGAACGACTTACTAATGCTTTGTCTGTTTAGAAAAATGAAAGCTTTAAGATGACACAACATGAATCATAATCTTCAGTGGCTGTTCACCTTCACGATTGACTTGCCTTCTTTCTATGTTCCTTTTAGTTACCCTCAGAATCGCTGAAGCCATTTTGTGCAGGAGGAATTGCTGAGATTCCCCTCACAGCAATGGACTTGGATAAACAATCCGTCTGGGGATCCCTGAAGCAGAAAACTAGACCGTTCCTGCAGAACCTAAGTGTGAAGAAGACAAAGAAGAGGTCTAGCAAAATGGTAGCGAGGAAGGTCCGCTCCTTGGACCGACGCCTCAGCGTGTCGGTGCCTGACATGCTGGAGGTGGAGACCCTTACAGAAGAAGAAACGACTTATTCGAGTGCTCAGGTGTTTTCAGGCTCCTCCCCCAAGAGCTTCTCCAGGTCTGTGGTGTCCCTGAAAAGCACAAGTGCTTCAGTCAGGCCGGCGGGGGAGAACTTGCCGTGGGTGCCGCAGCAGGCGACGTGCACGGAGGTGACAGTCGCCCACCCAGACGCGCAAGTCGCGGGCAGCCCCGTGTCCGAGGGGAAGAGGAAATCCAGTGACGGCCTCTTTGAGCTGCTGCAGAGCACCCACCTGAGCGCCGGCCTGTCGGATGGGGGGGCAGAGGTAGGTGCTTGGGCATCAGCTGGGCGCTGGGCTCCGTGCCTGTCTCAGGCTCGTCACGTTTCTCCTTAATTGTCTGGTTAATAAAGGGATGGAGGACAGGACCCTATTCAAGGAATAAATGGGGGATAAAAATAACCACAAACCATACATAATATAGAAATTATTGGAGACTAATACAGATACACTTTCGGTTAGTCTGGAGCTACAAAATAACCCTGTTCCACTTTTTTTTTTATGCTGGCAAGGTTATGATACTTTGGATTTTTCAGATTTGTTGGAATTGCTTGCTTAAGTCAAAAGTTGTTACAGCCCTCTGAGCTCTGAAGTGTACTGCTGATATCTTTGGCATAGCGTTGTGGTTTAACCCGGTAGGCTGCTAAACACCACACAGCCGTTCGCTCGCTCCCCCTCAGTGGGTTCGTTAAAAAAAATCCCTAAAACTCGTGGTCTGATATAAAGACAATTTAATAGGACAGAAAGGGACGGGGAAATAACAGAAATTATTAAAGAATATACAAAACCGCCAAGTCCAACTGCTCCCCCCCGCCTGACCAATGCCCAGCCAGTCCCTGAGCAGCGGCTGTTCCCCCCCAGCCAACTCCCCCCGTGTTGTATTGTTTGGTATGATGTCATATGGTATGGAATATCCCTTTGGCCGGTTGGGGTCAGCTGTCCTGGCTGTGTCCCCTCCCAGCTTCTTGTGCACCCCCAGTCTCCTTGCTGGCAGGCCAGTCTGAGAAGCTGAAAAGTCCTTGACTTAGTCTAAGCATTGCTCAGCAACAACTGAAACATCAGTGTGTTATCAACGTTATTCTCATCCTAAATCCAAAGCACAGTACTATACCAGCTACTAGGAAGAAAACTAACTCTGTCCCAGCCAAAACCAGGATGCATAGTTATTCTTTTTAGTTAATGTAGCTTTACCAGGTTTCCTATATAGCAAAATCAACTTACCATCCTCCTACTCAAGACCCAGCTGAAGGCAAGAGGTGAAAGATGATGGGTGAGCGAGGTGAACTCTGCCTGTGCCTGGAGGTAGCCAAAACAAGCACGTGATGGAGAACAGTGAACATGTAGCACCATGCTCAGTGTTGTCCTTTGGGTTTGCATTGTGATTAGAGGAAGAGCAAACCCAAAGTGTTTCCTCTGCGTTCCCTGTCTTGCCCCTCTTCTTCCCTTTCCCCCCATCTCTGCGGTCAGTATTTCTGTGGCTGGACATACTGTCCCATGAACAGGAGGATCAGAGTCCAACATGCTTCAAATCTGACATAGAACAGTAATTCCTGCCCAGCCTGAGTGAAGTGGAGAATCCTGGGGAGTTGCATGATGGCTTTATACTGTAGACAGCGGGTGAAGGTTGTGGCTGCATGAAATGTTTTAGGCGAAATTTGTTTTATTTATGTTTTGTGGAAGTGTATTGAGTTTTCACTGGGAAGATTAGAATTTAAACTTTGTTTTGAGACCGTTTCACCAATAACCTAGGTGTTCCAGCTACAGTAGCTGCTTTCCATAGTCACTTGAGATGTAAAAATGGGAAATAGACATTTTGATTTAAAGTCCTGTTTTGTGAGTGGTGGTTTCACAGGTTAATTAACATTTTTAAACTGCATTTTCAAAATAATGACTAGTGCTGCTATGGGGAAAATGGTCCTGTCTGACAGAAAACTGCTTGTTCTTCATCTCGCAGGTCTGTGTGTTGTTATCAAATCAGTGTCAGCTCCTAGTCTGTTGTGATGCAAAGTGTCAGACTGGTAGTTGCAGACCATCACTTCCAGTTTAGTGTTGCTAAATTGTTAATGTGTTGGCTTCAACTCACCGGAGTGTACCGTTATGGAGAAGTCTGCATAAGATAAATAGCTAAAATAGTATATAACTTTGTTTCTGTGCTTAAACTTTACTCAAAAGTTGTAGCAACTCAGTATATGGTAGATAGAGCATTATGAACATGTCATTATTTTGGGAGTTTTTGCAGGTTCTTTTAATGACAGCAGCAGTTCTTTACTGCTGTTATAGACAAGAAACTCTAACCTAAAATTTACTGCAGCATCGCCATCACAGTTAATCCAAAATCCTGCTTTGACTTTCGCCAAACTAAGTGCTTTAGGAGAAGGAGGTACCTGTATAGTGATGGAATAACTTAACTTGAAGTTTCTTCCAGACTCAGTCTGAGTCTGGCTTATTCTCTGCAGCATTTAAGTCTTTTTTCCAAATTGTGTGTGTAAATCATTTCGTATTTACTTTTATACCAAATCATCTTGCTTTGTGGATATCCCTTTCCTATAATCTGCCTCCAATTACAATTTTTAAATGCAGTAAGATTTTTTTTCTAAAGAATACATAACAAAGTGAAGCAAATCAAAGTGGAAATAGATAAGGAATATTGAAAAAAATTGATTATTGTTTTAAGTTGAATTTTGTAGAAACCTCAATATTCAGCTTTTCATGTACTTCATTGAACAGCTGCAAAATTAGTACTCTGTGCCTCGGATGGGCACAGTTTATTGCAGAGGTTATTGGTCTCCTAATACTGGGTGGGGTTGCTGTGAAGTGCACAGCAGCAGCTTGCATGGTTCTTTTGTAGGCATCATTCACTGCTCTGTGAGGTAAATCAGAAGGAAGGCAGATCCCTGGAACAAAACAAACTAAAAAAAGCAAAAATGTAGGTTGAGTTCTCTTTCCCCCTGAATTGCTTGTCACATGCCACCTACTCATTTCCTGGTTATCTTTGGTCACCCAATATCATCAGACGTTTTCCAAGCCTGATGCACGAGCTCAGTGTGGGCTTGTGGTTTTCACACTCGCCTAAACTCCCAGCACAGAGCTGTCCATGTCCGCAGCGTGCCATCTCCAGTAAACGCTCTTTCCGCAGGTACCACAGCCTCACAGCACGGTTTGGCTTGGAGGGGACTTTTAAAGGTCATCTAGTCCAACCCCCTGCAGGGAGCAGGGACATCTTGCACTAGAGCAGGCTGCTCAGAGCCCCGTCCAGCCTGACCTGGGATGTTTCCAGGCATGGGGCATCCACCACCTCTCTGGGCAACCTGGGCCAAGGTTTCACCACCCTCACTGTGAAAAATTCTTCCTTATATCTGGTCTAAATCCACCCTCTTTTAGTTTAAAACCATTACTGCCTTGTCCTATCACAACAGGCCCTGCTAAAAAGCCTGTTGCCATCTTTCTTCTAAGCCCCCTTTAAGTACTGGCAGGCTGCAGTAAGGTCTCCCCAGAGCCTTTTCTTCAGGCTGAACAACCCCAACTCTCTCAGCCTGTCCTCACAGCAGAGCTGTTCCAGCCCTCTGAGCATTTTTGTGGCCTCCTCTGGACCTACTTCAACCATATTTCCATTTGCTAAGAGGTTGGCTGTGTCTGTTCTCTATTGCAGCCCAGCAAGGCAAATTTGAAGGGTGAAGGAGCAACTGAAGTTGCACTGAACCCCTCCCTGATTGATTCAGGTTGCAAAGGGCACCGTTAATACCATTTTTTTTGTAGTTGGGTTCAGTCTGTGGTCACACATCATTTCTGAAGCGCTCTAACACCATGTCTTCATCTTCTTACTAACACCTTGCAGTGAGTCAGTGGCAATCCAAAGCCTCATCCTGTTGCTGGTGCACTCAATGCCCTTGTATTTTGAATCATTCTTCTGCAGAAAACAAGAGGAGATAGAGGTTGTAAATCTTGTCAGGAGGAACGTTTGATTTATTTGCATATATATGTATATTCATATATATACTCTTGTTTGATTTGTTTTTACACAGATACGTTTGGGACTATGACCTGCTCGGTGGATGTGGCCACATTTGTTTAGACTTTAAATTTCAGAAAGGCCACCGTAGTTAGTTAGATAAAAAACAAGATTTCAGGACTGTATTTTCAGTGAGGCCTTTGTCTATACTCAGTGATCTCACAGCAATTATTTACCTAGAAGAATAGCAATTTACATTATATGGAGCTAAAATGAAAAAAACAAGCTTTTCTTACTGAAAGTTATAATCTTTGTTCAAAATCTGTTGATGTAATGCAAGTAAACAGAAAGCAGAATAAAGACAAAATTGTAACTTTGAGGGCAATTTTTTTATTATAAATTATATCAGGGTAGCAGAGAGGGTACTTTTTTGTTGTTATAATTTCAATACGGTTCTTTGATTCTGTGTTTATGCCATGTAAAACAAGCTGTAAAGAGAAACCATTATCAGTGCCAATGATGGTGCCTGAAGGAGATTCCTGTGATGCCAGGGACTATGAGAAACACTAGGTTTAATGCACACAAGCGCGATTTTATGCATACTAGTCAGGAAATTCAAAGTTAGGGTTCCCCTAACAGCTGTAACTCAGCTCTGTTGTGCAAGAAAACTCTTCTGCTGCTCTTTATGATGATAATTTTTCTACTTTTAATGTGTTTTTGCAAGGTGGCCAAGTTACGATTACTGTGGGAACCGTAATGTTAAATTTTGTCTGTCATGCAAGTGAAATTCTACTTGCAATGCTGGATTACTGTACTTCCTCATATGTAATATATGTCTTTGGGGGGAAGAGGAGGAGAGGAATTACACAAAAGCATATTTATATTTATTTCAGCATATCAATATCTCAAAGATTTATGATCTTTGGTGCAGGAGGTGGTTCTTTTTATGTTTGTGTGGCGCTCCACACAATGCAGCTCTCGTCTGAGAGATTTGGATGTTACCATGCTGCACATAACATTTTCGCATGAGGATCGAATTCCACCTTGTGTGCATTTCTATAGACTGAGGTTATTCTTAGCATAAATCTTTGTATTTGAATGGGCTGTGATTGCCCTGCAGTAGACCAAAAGAGTTGCCCAGGCATGTAGGTCCTCTTCAGCTAAAATGATGATTATGGACTGTTCTAGCAGTCAAAATATCATCAGGGTTGTCTTGACCAATGAATCCCTTCTGTGTGTCCAGCCAGTCTAGATGCTGTGCCACCATAGCCTCAAGTTTTTGGATGAGTCAGTATTTAGGAAAAAATGTTTAACTTCTCCTATGCTGGGTACTAGATAAAAATCCTTTTTCCCTTTGACCACTTCTAACTTTCCGCGAGCTTTTTTTTGAAAACAAAACTTTTCCTAGACCTTGTCTTTTGGGTGATGAAGGAGAAACTGTAGTCAAGGGAGAGAGCAGCAGTCTCTCCAACCCTAGGATATGGCTGCTGCCGCCACCACCACTTCGGGCATTTTTTATTTCTTCTTAGTGAGGACACTTGGAGACTTAACAGATGAAATTCTGCTCAGGAATGGGGGTCAGCATTGCAATGCTGACTGATAAGTCACCAGATGCAGTTAACTTCAAGCATCAGGAGAGTTTGTGGTTTGTTTCAGGAGACTAAGTACAGCTACTGTAAAACAGGAAAAAAATGTGTATCTAAATTATGAAGGAGAAAGTTCTATAAGCAGAAGTTAAAGAACTTCACTGGTTACATATATGTATGAGTACGTACTTGACTGATACTAGAAGTATTTTCTTGATACCTGTGTTACTGTTGTCTAATTCTTTGTATCTTTTTTTATAGTACCCATGTGGAGACATGGATCTAGACTCTTCCATATCGTCTCAAATTTTTGATGATCAGATGGTAAGTCCTTTCATTTTAAAGAATTTTGAAACTTGATCAGAAGAACAATTTATTTTAAGTTTAGATTATTTCCTTCTTAATTTAAAACCCCAGCAGGTGAAGAAGATAGAGTCTATAGATTTCTCTAGTGTGGTTTTTTGGTTTTTTGTTTTTTTCTTTGTTTAGTGGTGATTTCATTTTTGTTATGTGTTTTCTTTTTTTTTAGCAGTGTGAAGCAGTTGCTAATGTTTCAAATAGATCTGAATGTTCTGGATTTTTAAAAGTTTTCTATAATTTCTATGTTGTACTGGTAACTGATGAAAACATCAGCAAAATCAACTAGCAGCCCAGGAACAAACTGGATTAAAATAAAGACAGCAAATACTTTAACGTGGCTGTAGGGTTTGACAGACAACAAAAACAGTTTTAGGGCAGTGTGAAAAAGCATTGGCAGTTCTGACACATGCTTTTCTTGTGTAAAGCGTATTTGCCTACTCCAGATGAACTTCTCTACCTTTGCCCTACAACCTCTCAAGTATTATCCAGAGGGTGTTTTTGTTGAATGTGCCGGCTGGATGCTGCTGCTGCTGAGGTGTGTAACCCTGGCAGCATCTCTGATGAACAAGAACCCTCTCGTTTGCTACTGCGAAACCTCACAACAACCATTGCCCACTGCTGCGTTTCTCTCTTAGAACTGTGTAAAGAAATGCTCTCCTCTCAGTAGCTATATGAAATGTGTATGTCCTCATGAAGTCATCAGATGAGTACAAATGGACTTGATGCTCTGTATGGGTCCCTTCCAACTTGAGATGTTCCATGAATGTACAAGAAACAGCTAGGAACAAAAAAAGATAGAGTAAGTTGGTAGGATTTGGAAAACCTGTGCATGCATTTACGATTGTCAATATTACCACTCATTTTCAGGTGTAACCCTCCTTGTGTTACCCCTTGCTTTGTGAATGTACCCAATGCTGATGATTAGTTATTTGCATAATGAAACAAAGCCTGGGAAAAGTCTTTTCTTTAAAAGATTGCCCGAAGGAAAGACAAGAACTTTGTCTCTGCAAAACCAAGCAAACACCTGCTTCATTCATGGTCCGCTTCAGGAGGTGTGCAGTGCTGACTGATTTCTTTGTTCTCCTTAGGCTCTAGAGGAAGCAAATGACTGCTTGAGTGAGCTGCCCAGCCCCTTTGCCTACCTGCTGACCATCCACCTGAAGGAAGGCCGGAACCTGGTTATCAGAGATCGTTGTGGTGAGCCCCACCTTGCCTTTCAAATTCACATGGCTCTCCTTTCACTGACTTCACTTTGGCAGCAGTTGGCTGCTTTTTTTTTTTTTAATCTCTGATGCAACAAGTCATTGACTTGTGTCCCTTGCCTGGGTCAGAGCACTCAACGATTGGGTTTATCCACCTTAGGTACACAGGGGAGGGAGCTGCCCTCTGCTTGCTGCTCCTCCTGTCTGACCGGGCAGCTGCGAAGCACCTCCTTGGCTGGGCTTAGTATCTGTACCTATTCAGGAACCACAGAGGGATTAATCTTGAGAAATTCTATTTCAGCTTAAAAAAAAAAAAAGCCAAAGAATATTTTGAAATTTATAAATTGATGGAGCTACTCTAGGAATGTTTTTTTGGGGTTCTCTGCAAAGATTTTGATAAAAGAAACCATGGGAGCAGGACTGTAAGCCAACAATCCCCTCTCTAATCTGGGATGCAACCTGAGGATGACAATGTACAAAAAAAAAAAAAGAAAAATATGTTACCAAACAAATTAGAAAAGATTTGTGGAATTCCTGGAAAAACTGTGTGAAAGTGCTTGCTGTTAGCCTGGGTTTTTTTCAGGCTGTTGCAACAGGGAATAAAAGTGTTTATAAGCAGCCGGTTGGTAGTTTCTCCAGTTGCTGTGGAGGGAAGAGCTGTCCTGCCAGAAGCTCTGCGGAGGCTCGAAGGGCTCTGCGGCAGCAGCTGCTCCAGGACCTTTGATCTGAACCTGTCAGAGAGCTCTTCCACATGTCCAATCTTTCTGCATTTTGGTTTTGTTCTTTACTTCGTATTTTTTTCTGCATGTAGAAACGGTTCTAATACTTTTGCATTGCAAAATATATGAGCAATTTCTGGCTTTTGACATGAAGCAATAGGGTTTATTCATACAGTTTTAAAGAAAATAAGCTTGCACAGCTTGAAGGCCTGTGAAGGTTTGCATCTGGAGGGACCGGTATGGATTTAGAAACCTTCTCATATGGGCTGCTTGTTGGGATTCCCC
The DNA here is from genome assembly GCF_000687285.1 of Phaethon lepturus. Taxonomy (NCBI): domain Eukaryota; kingdom Metazoa; phylum Chordata; class Aves; order Phaethontiformes; family Phaethontidae; genus Phaethon; species Phaethon lepturus. The sequence goes on along the minus strand of NW_010539626.1, from coordinate 7,027 downwards.
TTATCTATTATCTCAGTTAACTTCTTCCATGTTGGTTTTTCATGTCTTCACCAAACAGTAACTCTTGGCCAAGTGTATGCTCGTTTTTCCTTCTACTTTTTGGAAGCAGTGAATGAGTACTTAGATTAAGATCTTTACTCTTCAAACAGAAGCACATATTTCCTAACAGTGTAGCAGTTCATCAGATTTACTAGCGAGCTGTACAAGCCAGGACACATCCAGCTGCTTGTATGAAAAAGATGCTATGCATGAGCAATTCCAGAAGAGTAGTATTTGTAAAGAAGGCAAAGCATAGTTTGCCCTAGACTGTGTTTTGTTGTGTAAGAAAGCAAATGCTTGTCTTAGTGAAGCATTGGACAACACAGTGAAACAACATAAGGGGAGAAAAAGCATTTTGATGGGTCTCTGTTGCTTTGTGGCAAATGACCACTCATTTATGAGGTGGTGCATCATTCAATAAAATTCCTACTTTTTTTACACAGGCACCGGGAGGGGGGGAAAATTCACTTAAGGATGTTTCTTCAGTCACCATCAAGTGCAATGGTGGCTCCTTAAAAAAAAACCAAACAAAACAACATACTGCTGTTGCCCTGATGCACATCTGTATAGGTCTCTGCTGTCATACTGATTACTTAGGACTTTTGCGTGATGCTTAGGCCTGAGCTGCCACCACTGTGCTTTTTGCAATGTGCTTTTAAAAGTGGGAAGTTGTCAGCTTTGCTCATCTCTCCAACGTGAGAAAACCTCAGAGAAAACTTGTGGGAAGGGAGAATGAGACTTCCCTCCTCTTCCCCCCACTGTGACGCCGGATACAGCCGCTGTGCTGGGGTATACCAGCCTGCTCCGAATAATCTGAATATGGAAACATGTTGTCCGCAGCCGGCATATCCTGCGAGTCTGTGGCTTGGGCTGAAGGCCAAGTCATCCTCATTCATGTTTTGGGAGCAGCGAACCCTTAGAGTTAACCAAGCAATGCTGCCTGATGCAGCTGGGAGAGGATTTCAGGCCCTCTTCTTCATGGTTTTCTGTAGGCAATGAAGCTCTGGAGCCCTCCAGTAGGTAATGCTGGGTTGCTGGTTCTGTATTTTATGTGTGTGGGAGTTTGAAACCTCCGCTGCTCAGCCTTGTGTGAGCAACTGCAAAATGCTCTGGTTAGGTAGCGGTGGTGGCAGTGCTGGTGTTCAGAGGGAGGAGTAACACTGTCCCACTTTTATTCAAATAAAGCGGTCATACCCAATGGTGACTCCTTGAAGTACCAACTCCATTGGTGGAAACTAACTCCAAATATCGTGTGGAGTATGCGGTATGCTAAATGACAAAATAGTCACACGCAAACCAGAGAGCTTGAGTGAAGAATGTATGCCAGCATCTTTCGCCTAAATCAGGTTTAACATAACAAGTTTTGTACATTTCCAAAAATGTTAATCTTCAGTAATTATGCTGTCAGCAATTGCTCTAGAAAAAAGTCTTAAAGCAGTCATCAAGTATACATTTTGGGAGGAAATTCTGTATCTACTCAAAGATAAAGAAAATGGCACGGAAGTGTGGTGCCCAACCCTTGTCTCACGCTTGTGCTTCTCTCCCCTTAATTTTAACATACAGCTTCTTGAGGCCACAACGCGTGTTCGCGATGCCCTCTCGCGGCGGAGCCCCGGACAGGAGTGGGCTGTGGCCGTCCC
>NW_010539626.1:1186-5303 GCF_000687285.1 Phaethon lepturus | reverse complement strand
TGTGCGGCGAGTCGCATCGTGCGTTTCGGCTCTTGTAGCAACCTTTGGTGCAAGAAGTGAAGAAGATGATGTACTTGAAGTTCGAGGGGACAGAGTAAAGTCTCTAGTACTGGCGTTCAGTCTTTTGTTTCTGTCTCTGTTTTGTCCTAATGTAAGAAGTATTGTCTATATACTCATATATAGACATATATATCTGTGTTAATCTAAGGAGTGTGATGAAGGAGAAGTATTTCTGCTATTGGAAACAACTGGAAGCTCCTGGTTCTAGTCAGCAAATTCACAAGACTCTCCCTGAATTTTCTTATTATATGCTTAACAGTTAAGTAGGAATTAATTGCATTCGGCTGAGTAAAGCTGAGCAGTAGTTCTGCTGATAACTGCAGGCTCTGTGACTTTACTTTTCCCCAAACTTTTCAGATATTTTCCCAGGCTTTTTGACTCGCTGTACTGTTCTCTCCAGAATATGTTCCCTTTGGTGTGATTTAAATTCCTCTTTCACTTTATCAGATTTTTATTGCTCTCTTTCCCCTTATTATTATCCCTGTTAACCTCTGCTCTTTCCTGCTTTTCTTTTCACCTCTCACTTCTTGCATTGGTTTTTGCGTGTCTGTTGTGGCTCTCCAGTCCCTGACTTTCTGTAGCTCCTCTCCTTGTACCTGCTCTCTAGAGAGAGGTACAGTGCATCAGCCCCGGAGTCTGGCTCAGCTGCACGTGCACTCCTGTAAAGTGCACAAGCAACAAGGGGAAAAAAAAAAAAATCAGAATTTCAGCATTTGCTTCTCCTCTCTTATCCTCACTCCAGCAACACCTGATATATATGTATGTATTGTGTGTGTATGTATATACCTCAGCCAAGGAAGCAGAGTGCTGTTAGGATCTTGGTTCTGGTAGAAAGGGAGGAGGCTCTGAAAAATCCCTCTGTAGGTCAAAATTGCAGTGTCCCCTCTTGGGGATGCAGGATGAGAGGGCTGTGATCTGTTGGTCATCAGCTTGCTTGGAGTCTGATTTATTTGCTTCTCACTTGTCCTAATGTAAGACATATTGTCTATATACTTATATATAGACATATATATCTGTATTAATCTAAGGAGTGTGATGAAAGAGAAGTATTTCTGCCACTGGAAACAGCTTCTTGGGATACAGGTGGAGTCGTATGTTAGAAACCGCCTAAGCAGGTGGTACGGTGCGCTCGGCCAGCAGCATTCCCATCACCTGCACGTACCTTTGGCACCTCATGTCAGACAGTATCTGGGTCCCATATTTATAGTTCTTGTAGCTGATGAACCAAACACTGAAGGCTGTGGATCTGTGTGTGTACTTACACAGTATCAAAAGTTTGGTTTTTGTGTACTTTGTTCTGTATTACTGTTAATAGATGATGAGATATCATGGTGATTGTGAGGAGTGTTTGATCTATGTAGTTTAATACTGTAAGTAGTAAGAAAGAAGCAATATGTTATTAAATCTGTAGAGTCCTGGTAGTTCTGCAGAAGAGATAATTACCTCTTTGGCTTATAAACTATTAATCACCAGTGTTCTAAGCGTTGTCGTTTTGTTGCACCCTTAGTGGTTTTACAGCTTCACTGAGCCTTTTTGTGAGGCTCACAGCTTTCCAGCTCCACATCCTTTGAACTGGGAGAGGCTGGAGCCCATTGCTGGCTGGTTCACTTCCACAGGGCGGGGAGATACCTGATGTTTGAGTCAGTCTAATGAAATCTGAAATGTCCCACTCCCTTATGGCTCTGGGATGCTCTGCCTGCACACGTTGCTGCTTGTACGAGTCTCCTTTGCGCAAAGGTGATGCTGTGGCACCGAGCAGCAATGTGATGCCTCCGCTGTAAGGAAGTGTTACCTTCCTCGAGTTGACAAACCCAGCTCTACTGCTATAAGAAAAAACAGAAACGGGGTTTTGAGTGCCTGTAAGGGTGAGAAGCCTCTCCTGTTTCCAAATCCTCTACTTTCAAAGTTTGAGTATATTTTTTCATCTGTTAAATGGTGCGGGCTGGCAGAGAGGCCGTGCTGCTCTGCATCATGCTGCATCAGTGCGAGCTGTGCCAAAGCTGTCTCTCAGGTGTAAAATAAAGTGAAAGAGGACAGAATAACACTTACTTTTAACTTTAAGCAGTAATGAACCTGCAGTAGCACACCACCCACAGCTCCGGGCTATCTGCTGCCTGGGTCCTTGCTGATACCAGAGCACAGGACCAAGCGATGCGTTAGTGCTGCGCTGGGTGCCTGTCAGCTTAGAGCAAATCCATTGTTTGGAAAGCAAATGCTCAGAGCAATTAGGCTGAATAGCTCCTTGCAAACATGCTGATTAATTTAGACTTTCTCTGTTTTCAGGGTATCTGCAATTAGATCATTAGTCTTTCAGATTTATTAATTATTGAGATGTATTAGGCAACTTTTCACACTTTTTGAAAGGCGTAATCATGGCTAATTTACAAATGCTAAGAATTTGAATGATGCTGGGTACTTATTTTGATGTTGTCTGGATCCTGTGTAGCTCTGCGTACAAGGGCTCATGCTATGAGCATTTCTGTGCCGAGTAGAGTTTCTGGAAGTGCAATGTGTGTGGCTGAAACTTTGCTCTTATACAGAGCGATCCCTCAAGCATCCCTCCTGGAGTGGCCGTGGGAAATGAATGCATGGAGACAGGAACCTCAGAAAAATAGACTGAGTTCAAACAAAAGCAATTAATCCATTGTATGCATAGCCACCTTTGGTAGATTAATGTTAAATTAAGAAATATAGGGATGGTAGCACAGGAAGAGAATATGCAGGGCCCAAAGAATACCCTATCACTCTTCTCTTGTAGGTAATCGTAATTTAGATAATATGTTTAAACTGTTAAACTTGAATTATGTTTAAACATAAAGATGTTTAAACTGTCCAAGCTCTATCAGTTGTCAGAGCTGGCTCTTGGGGGGCAGCTGCCTGTGTTGACAGCTCTCGGGGACCCTGGTAAGGAGATTTTATTAGGCCAAAGACAGAGAATAGAAGAAGATGCAACTATTTACACCGAAGCTCCTCAGTGCTGGCTAGTAACATACAAGCGTCTTCTGCCCCAACCTTGTTCCCTCCTGTGCCTTCATACCTGAGCCCTGACTGGGAACATGACATTCAACTGGACTAATTTTTGGCATAGGTGGTCTGTTCTTTATGTCACTGTATCCCTAATGTATGTCACATGGCGTTTTGGTAGGGTCTTGGGGTTTTACTTAGTTCCTTTAGTGTGTTTTTTTTTTTTTAAAGCTGGTTCTGAAGTGTCTTGGATAGTATCTTTCATTCTATTAATGTTGAGTCCAGGCCTTTTTCCCTTTTCTTTTCCCCATCAGCTGTGGGTTTCCATACATTCCTCACACTTCTTTGGTCTTTTTGGTTTATTAGTTTTTGTTGTGATGGCTTTTTTTTTGTGGGGTGTTTTTTTGCTTGTTTGTTGGTTTATTTTCCTTTGGAACCCATTGGTGATGCTTGTTTCCAAACAATGTTTCGCTTCTATCTGGCCACGTAAAACTAGCTGAGCACAGAACTTTCCAAAGTTGCCTGAATTTCCTGCCAGCAGAATATTTTTTTCTGATTTCCCCTTTAAGCCTTGATCTCAGCTATTTCAATACAAGAATATAGTGGTTTTCCACTTAAAAAGAGAAGTGTGTGTTCCATTTTAAAATGCCTTTTAATCCTTGTTGTAAATAACTCCAGTAATTCTATTTCTAGGAAGATTTTAAGAAATTTATTCGTTACATGCATATAAAATAAATCCTTCATTTCCTCCTCCAGATTAAAGTTGAGGTTTGTAACCAAAACTTAAGATGGTCTAGGTTTATATTTCACGCTGTTCTTTGATATTTTTTTTTTTCAGGCAACTTGGCGGTAATTCTTAAAACTTATTTATGTAACAAGACTTGTTTCATATGCTACATTTCCAGTAAGTTTACTCCTATAAAATAGTGTGTGGCTTGAAATTACATCGGGTCTTTTGGTTTGGGGTTTTTTCTAATTACGAAGCACGTGTGCAGCAGTATGAAGCACGGTTGGTGGGACACATCTCCCGGTAGCTGCTAGAGGGCAGCAGTATCCATTTAAAACACCATCAACAGTTTCTTGGGCTGCTGAA
>NW_010539626.1:0-1155 GCF_000687285.1 Phaethon lepturus | reverse complement strand
TGACCCCTGCCTAGCTGCTGTATCCGAGCGACTTTTGCTCACTGAAGCTTGCTGGGGTTTTAGCTGATGTTTGGTCTGCTTGCACTCCTTGCTTTTTAGTGTTAGGGACAGAAAATAGAAGTAAAATAGGTATTACAGAAATGAATTCAAGGGAGCGTCGCTATTGATGTGAAAGCATGTTCTTTCTCTAATGAGAAAACAGGTCCAGCCAATAGAATGATTTTTTTTTTTTAGAGCTCATCCTTTCTTTTTACTCTTACTGGGTTTGCTTTAGGCCGGGAAGGAGATGATCTTTTTTGTTTTATATGTTTTGTCAACATATTTTACTGTGTGAGAACCTTCTTATCATTGCATAACATTTAAATTAACCTCAAAGCATCACACCTTGCTTTTCCCACCAGAGAAGTATTTTTCTTGGGCGAAGTTCTCAACTGATTTCAAAAAGAAACAGTCGTCTTTGTTACCCCCTTGATACATGGTTACAGCTGGTACGACCGAGATGAACGAGTTGAGACCTTGCATTGCAGAAGGATGTGGGTGCAAGTGCTTAAAAGTTGACTCTCTTGCCTTCACTAGGAAATGGCTGCTGAAAAGCGGTATGTTTTTATTTTTTCAATAGCCTGGCTTCTTCAGAAAATTATCTGGTGCCTGTCATGTTTAAAGGAAAATTATAAAAAATATTTCCTTTTTTTAGATCGGTTCATCTCTAACATCACTAGGCACTTTTAAAAAAGTTATGCTCTTTTGGCTGGATTGTAGATTGTCTCTAATAAATGGCTTTTAATTGATGCAGATGTCTTTCTGATCTCGAATCCAGAAGCCTTCAAGCCTTGAATTCAAATGCAATTAATAATTTGCAGTCGGTGCCGTCCATCCCATCAGGCGAGGGTTGTCTACCTGGCTTACTTCTCATTGCCTGTCTCCTTTTTAACTTATTTTATCACCTGGGTGTATTTTATCACCTGGGTGCAATCCGGGACATCTTAAAGAAGACCAGAGAGGGGCATGCTGCCCCAGGGAGGCACATGAGCTTTGCCAACATGACGCAGGGGAAGCCTCGCGAACCCCGGAAGGGGCCGTTGCGCCGTACCCACCCCCATCGTTTCTCTCCTGGCCCGCCGGGCCCCCCCCCGAGCGCCGGTGAGCAGCGGCTCG
>NW_010539625.1:16316-19848 GCF_000687285.1 Phaethon lepturus | reverse complement strand
TTTTCACCCACCAGGACCCCCAAGTGAAGAGGCTCACTCATATTCTTATAAGTTATTTTGTGGGGGGAATGACCTACATATGTTGACAAGTTTGCTCAGTGTACAATTAGTGTACTGGTGTAGTACAATTTCTGGTGTAGTATTTATGATTTGCTCTTGGCAAAATGGCCATTACCTTTCCTTATTTGTTTTCATATCAACTTGGATGCCATGGTCTCTATATGTTAAAAATATTTGAAAGTTGAACCTGCTGTTGTGCATGACCACCAACTTACCGAGTGGTGTTTGATACGGAGGATTTACGACACATCCAACTCAATCATCAGAGATGACTATCAACTGTTTTCTTTATGAACATCAAAACAGTAACAAGGAAAAATTTGATAGCATGTAAGGAAAAAATTCTTCATAGTGAGAATGTGAATCGCCTTCTTTAGAGATGTTGAAAGCTTGACTGGATGTGACCCTGAGCACTCTGATTTAACTTTGAATTTGTTCTGCCTTGAACAGGTGTTGAGGCTTCAGACCTCAGTGGTCCTTCCAAGCTACATCTTCCTGTGATTGAAAATAGGAGCTGCTGTCTTCATCTTACCATTACAAGCGGCACAAGAAGCCGTGGATTCAAGCGTGCTGCTTCTGTGTCGGCTTGTTTGGGTTCTCACTGGCTCGTGGGAGCCATGCTTTCTTCTCATGCTCCTGCTTTAGTAGTTCATAAACTGTGCAGCTAGATGGAGAAAGTTCTTGTTGCTTTCTGGGTATGTTGGAGAATACGTCCTGGGGGACTGGTTACTGTACACGTGTTCTACTCCGCCAGTTTTAGGTACACCAGCAGAAGTTGGAAAAGCTTCATGGTAGTCAGCTGCTTTCAAACCACACATGACCGCTAAGGTTAGATGGAGTATATAATGTGGAGAATATTTACAAGCTTTTCAAGTACTTGATAGAAAGGAGGTCAACCCTTGCTTGGTTGGCTCATCCCAGGATCACACCTGAAATACATTTCTACGTCTATAATAAGCTACGTCATCATAGTGAATGAAATCGTTTATTGGTCTTGAGTCAGTCTGACCACATCCACACTGTTAAACTCTTTTACCTGACAGAACACTATAGCAACATTCAAAACATCTTTTGGGAAGGTTCCTGGTCCATACTGAGACTAACTGAAGAGATAAATACACCAGCCAGTCTGCAGGGCCAGCGTCTTGGATCTAGTGCATATGCTACAGTCTGTTTAAATTTGCTTAAATTAGAATTTTCCTCCCTTTCTTTCCTACTCAGCTTCATGATTTCTTGTTCGTCGTTTGTCTAGGAGGCAGTTTCTGCTTCTGTTCCTGACAGCTAAGCGACCTAACATGCTAAGAGGTGGTGGTTTTTTGACACGCCGTATGCAAGAATCTCTCTGGTGCTGGCCAGAATTACAAGGAGGTTACTAACTTTTAGTGGGGTGGGCTTCTCTTTCTCACCCCGTGAGGCAGTATGCAGCCTTCACAGTGAAGTTCTGTGCACTGCGTTTTACAGCTTTTATAAATACACGCAGTAACAAATGTGTGTTCCAGGCATATAAATGAGACAAATCACTGCAGCCCACTGTTGACTTTTGTTTGAGATCAGACATAGTGATTATTCACCACCCGTTGGTGACAGTGAATTTTGGGTGCCCGATGCTTGGTCTTCTTTTTGAGGGAAACTGTGATGTTGCTTCTTGAAGTTCTCAATGCTTTAGATGCTAGCAACTTAGCAGAGTCTGTGGTTCTTTGTATGGAATGGTAACAGGTGTGATCACCCAAGAAATTAGATTTTTTTCAGGTCTTTGATTTAAGTGATCAGTGCTGATGGCTGCTCACTTTTACAAAGGTCTTTGATTCTTGACTATTATGAACAGAGGAACTCTTTCTCAGTTTAGCTATGTAATACAGTTGAGCACTAATAAATCAAAATGATTTTTATGAACAGTGTATATGGATGGACAGTGTTGTATTAAAATGTTATATTGATAACAGTTATTTAATAATTCGTAATGTACAGTTTTTATTTTTACCGTGTCTAAATTTGGAATATAATAGATAAACATTTAACTATCAAATCGATTATTTAGTAATGAATAGAATTAGAAGGAAAAAACGCAGGTTGTAGGAGGATGAGTTTTGGGAAGCATGAGGAAGTCACTAACTACTGAGATAGCTGAACTGCTGGTTTTGGTTGCAGCAAATCTATGAAAAGGTTTACAATGAAGAGCCAATTTAATTTCAGAAAAGAGGAGTCCTTGTGCCATCACCTGCATTTGGTACATGCAGGATAATAAATGTCTTCCCTTACGTATGCTCAAGAGATGCATTCCTTAAAAATTATATATATTTCTGCACTCCCACCCCTAATTTCTTACTGTTTTGTGCAAATGAAGTCAGGACAGAAGCGTAGTTTAACTTCACTTAGAACAACATAATTGGTCAGATATATGATGCAAATAAATGGGCTCAAATTTTCACCTAATGTACCCCTGCTTCAATTCTCTTGCTGCCCTTATGAACTGTAGTTATTGTTCTTGCATTGTAGTTATCTTTGAAGAGGCAGGGTTGCCTGTGGCAGTCGAGGAATAATCAGAAGAAAATTTAAATGATTAATTAATGTAATCTAGTGTCTGTTTTACCAAAGGCTTTCAGGGACTTATTTAGCTCGATTAATGAGAAAAATTCCAAGAGCAGATTTTTAGAATAGGTTTTTGAAGAGTGTAAATGACATAGCTGCTGGAGGGAAAATGATCTTACACCTCTTTATATTAAGCCACCCACTGAATTAGTACTAAGGAAAAATACTCTTTTAAAGCTGTTCTTTTTTATTTAGTTATTATCTAGTATTTGTAAAAATTAACCTAGTACACAAATGCTTTGATGTTGTGAAGGACAGAAGACGTAAATCTCAAATACAGCTATCAGCTAAAAGCGTACGTGTTCCCAAAATTGACTGGGCGAAGTCGTGGAAGAAAAGTCAGATGGGGGATACTGAATACAGGTACCACCTTTGGGCCAGGGTGTCCCTGGAGGCTGGGCAAATATTCTGGGAAATTGTCAATATGTGCTCACACTGCTTCTGTGCCCTTCTGTTGGAGGAAGACAAGGGTCTGAACTGACCTTTAGCTCAACCTGGTGCAGCTGTTTTGCATTGTATGTTCTAGGATTCAGAAATACCTGTAGCCAAATGAAAAAGGTAAAAGAAAAAAAAAAAGTTGAGATATCTAAAATTTTGAAATGTTTTATTTTTATTCATTTAAAATTGTCGTTATCACGCTTAAATTTGGAAACAAACACCGATGAACTAACACATTGTTATTTCATACTATTACAGAAAGAGTTAGGTTAGATGGGGCTTCTGGAAGTTCAATTCCTTGCTCTGAACATGGCTGCCTTGAAAGTTAGGGTCTTGCTCAGCTAAATACTGAAAATCTCCGAGGATGTAGATTTCATCACATTTTTAGGTACCTTGTTCTTGTGCTTAATGACTTCCGTTGTGAAAAATCTTTTCCTTGTATGGA
>NW_010539625.1:0-16285 GCF_000687285.1 Phaethon lepturus | reverse complement strand
TCCTGCTGATATTTTATTTCAAAAATAGGGAACTAAATGTTTTAATACCTCTGAAGCATTTGCAGTTTTTTTCAAAACAACAAAAAAGAATCTATTAATTATTTCCAGCAAATATTTAATGTAAGGCATACTCTCAGTTGCTATTGAAGAACATCATCAGTTCCTGTCCAGCTGTAATTACAGTATTTAACATCAGTGAAAATGTTTGTCAGCCCAGAAGTTACAGCTGTCTATGGGGATGCAAAGTGTCTCGAGTTGAGATATAGATCCTAGCATGGAACAGTGACAAACACTGAGAAATACACAGAGAGAGATCTTCAAGGTGCCTTAATTTATTTTTTTGGTAGCCTCAAAACTGTGTCAAGTTCAATGCAGATGCACAGGCTTTCCTCCGCATTCATCCTTCCCACCCCTCCACCCTTGTCTATAGATCATGTTAATCAAAATGGTAGTTAAGTGGAGAAAAACTCATATACTGTCATTCTAGAGCAGAGGAATACTGTAGTTTTTGAATCACAGAATCACTAGGTTGGAAAGGACCTTCAAGATCATCAAGTCCAACCATTAATCCAGCACCACCATGTCCCCTAGACCATGTCCTGAAGTGCCACATCCACACATTTTTGAACACTGCCAGTAATGGTGACTCCACCACCTCCCTGGGCAGCCTGTTCCAATGCTTGACCACCCTCTCAGTGAAGAAATTTTTCCTAATACCCAATCTAAACCTCCCCTGGCGCAACTTGAGGCCATTTCCTCTCGTCCTACCACTGGTTACTTGGGAGAAGAGACCAACACCCACCTCACCACAACCCCCTTTCAGGCAGCTGTAGAGAGCGATGAGGGCTCCCCTCAGCCTCCTCTTCTCCAGACTGAACACCCCCAGCTCCCTCAGCCGCTCCTCATCAGACTTGTGCTCCAGACCCCTCACCAGCTCCGTTGCCCTTCTCTGGACACGCTCCAGCACCTCAACGTCCTTCTTGTCGTGAGAGGCCCAACACCGAACACAGGATTCGAGGTGCGGCCTCACCAGTGACAGTACAATTGACAGTTTCAACAACCTTTAAGTAGCTTCACCTTATCCATAAATGGCAAAAGGTTCTTTCATCACTTTTCTGTAGTTTGTATTTAAAATGACTGTTGTCCTCTTGGCACGCGTCAGGATAATATCTAGCAGGACAGCTAAAGATATGCTGTGTTACTTAAAAACTTTCACTGGTGTGTATGTCTGTCGGTGGTGATTCTGTTGTTGCTTACGCTCGGACACTAGTGCTTCTAGTTCAGTCTGTCGCAGAGAAGCTTGTGATTCGCTGGGGAGAGAAATGTGCAAGTTGCGTCCAAAAGCTGGTAGCGTGAAAACCACAGCAGTGTAGCAGCTTTGTTGGTACTGAAAGTACCTTGGGACTTTTCCTTCTGGCAGAGTTACTACTGGGAGCAGTACAGATGCCATAATATAGCGTTACGCTGACATTTACAACGTGGTTGCGTAGTAGTTGGTTATACTACCACATACTGGCTTTCACGTAATTTGTCCAGGCTGGAATGTGGTGAAGACCACGTTCAACCCCTGTGAACAACATGTAGCCTGAAAATGCCTCCGAGAGGGAACTTTGCTAGATTGGTCGTGTGTTGCCAGTTCAAGCGAAGACAAAGCATTAAAATAGTCAAATGGTAAAATGAGGATAGTGAGCTGTTGGCATTTGAGCTTATTAAAGGTTTCCAGACTCTTGTCTACCTAGGGCCCTCGTCAAAAAGATGATGCAGTCTCAAGCGACATTAGTAGCTGAGCTGAATACGTCTGATCCTCCCGTTTTTGGGAGCCCTGCCCGTCAGAAATAATGGATCAAACAAGCGTGAGGCATTGATGGTAAGCCAACTCCTTGCTTTCGGAGCTTTAAGTGGCGCTTCACAGAAAGCAGATGGCCATATCACCGTGAGTCAGGGTGCCGCAGCCAGGTACCACGTTGCCACTGGAACTCGTCGCCTCTGAAGATCTTCGGGGACCCATGCAGTGAACTTAACTGAAACGTCTGTCTCTCCTTACTGATAATAGATATTTCTGGAGGATGAGTGAGTGCTTCCGCTTGGCAAATATGCCTGCTAGATTCCTGCAGGGGCTGAGATAATAAGAAGTTAAAATTACCCAAATTCTTTTGGGCGTGGGGTTGTACTTTGCGCTACTCTCTTCGTTTTTCACCGTGTGGCAAACACGTTGAACTCTTGTTGTGGCGTTGCTCGGATTTTGTTTGTATAGCAGAGATTTGTATTTGTGTAGTGTGATTTTGCCACACATCCACACTAGTTCTTGCTGCTAGAAAAAAGCGTGAGGAGATGTAACCACCGCCATATCCCTGCTTTTAGTCTTAATTGCTTTCAGTTGGATCAAAGACTGCCTACTAAAAGAAAGAGAAACTTCTAGTCTGAATGAAGAAAATCTTCACAGGCATCATCAAACGCCAAAGAAACATCAGTTCCCTTCTTTTTACTTTCTTCTATTTTCCCAATACCTCTAATCCTTCTCATGTTTCCATTTACCTTTTTTAAAAATCCGTGCATTCTTTTTGATGTTTAGCTGCAGAAACTGACTTTTCAGAAATTGTGGCTTTTTCAGTATGTTAAAAATATTGTCGTTTTAATGCTGTAGCTGCATACAAAATTTTAATGTAGCTATACACAATTTTATAGCTTGCAGTTTTTCTGTGCATTTATATTGAAGAAGCAAAAATCTAACATGTATTGTTATTAAAAACGAAACTTTAAAACATGATTCCACCCAACAAATAAAGAATCCTGCAAAGCATTTGATGTTGGTTGCAGAAATAATGTCAGCACTGTATCGTATTCAGAAAAACATTTTATGTGTTTCTCTGTTTTATGATCTGTAATACTGCATAGTTTTTTTTTCCAAGGCTTCTGTTGGATCCTTCTTGTTGAGATTATTTAGCAACTTGGTTTCTTGGGTCCTTATGGGGGCAGGGTGACGCTTTTCACTGCTGCCTATTTCAACATTTTCTTATATCTCCTTTTCGTGATCCTATAATGATGTTGGATCAATGTCTGATTGTCTGATAGTTTAAGACCAGGATCATCTGACTGAGTCCTCCTCTAATGGGCAGAAGCAGATGCTTTATTTGATCAAGGGTGATACAAATTTCACCCATGTTTATTATCTATTTTATTATACTTTTGTATGGTAAATATGCTGGACCTGTTCTGATACACTGCTGGGCTGTATATCACACATTGTTTAAGTAGTTACCAAGCCTTGAAGATACCCAGTTGTCGTGTTAGAATTTTTCTGAGTTAAAAGAACTTCGTTTTACATTGTTTTTAAGGTACAAGTTGTTTTGATCATTCTTTAATAAAATAAAGACAAATGTAATATAATGTCCTTCATCATTTTTGATACTTTAGGATTGTAGTCTCCTAGCAACAGAAGACAATTTTTTAAAAAAATGGTTAAGTATAGGGAAATCTACTTCTCCCTACTTACTTATGAACTTCAAGCTTTTAGTAATTGGAAAAACTGCAGACAAATTTTAAAAAAATGTCTTTACTCCTAACTACTTTATGTATTTTCTCAATACTTTTTAGTGGAGAAATGGTCGAAGTATTTGTTTTACGATCCCTGCAGTCCAGCTGTGCAGGAAGAAATGGTGAATTTTGCTAACAAGGTTGAGCTTAAACACGATTTTTAACTACATAATACCCATGCTGTCGGGTCATCCTGGCCTTGGAAAGGGTGAAACAGGCTACGAGAATAAATACTCCCTCTGCGTTGTCGAGTATCCGTCCTTAGCGGTCGTGACCGTATGTCAGCTCATCCCTCATCGGGTTGTTGTGCGACCTCCCTTTGTGGTGGTTGTAACTTGGGTCAGCGATCGATGAGTTCACACTCTGTATAGACAAGAAGCTCCTTCCCCAAGACGATGTAAGAGATCGCCCACCCAGCTGGGAAGAGCTCAGGTCTCCGTGCCTCCCTCCAGGTGCCCCATCTGCCAGACCAGAAGTCCTTAATCTAGAGCTGATAAAAGTCCTTAATCTAGAGCTGATAAGCAACGTCTTGCCTTTGAGACTCTGATACTGCTCACAGCAGTGGTTGGAGTTTGTGCCGCTGGGATCTAAGTGGACCGGAGGAGCGAGGCATGATGTTGCCCGTGGCACATTACGTGGCCAGTCCTGTTGCCTACGGGTCTGGGAAGAATCAAGGCCATTTGCCGCTCAACCGTGTTTTGCTTTTGATGATACGTGGCTACCAGTGCATTGTTTATCTCTATCATAATGCCACGACTCTTACGGAGATAAAAATGCGTATTTAAAGTAATAATGATAAAAATAATAAATAAAAAATAAAACAAATTGTGTGTTAAAAAAAATTAAACCTGTGCACAGCCCCAGAATTCTTTTTCCCCAAACCAGTGCATGGCTTTACATATCCTCGTTTCCAATATCACTTTCTACCTGTTTAAAAGAAAGCTTCTAAATGTCCTTTTATACCTGTGACTTATAATGTCCCTGTATTCCTGATTTCCGACTCACTGTCAATATGGGTCTTACATTAATTTGATTAATTTCTACTATTTCGTTACTCCATTAGGATTTTACGTTTGGCCTAATCTGCCCCGTGTTTTCACTCTGTCTCTTACAAGTACATGATTCATGGATTCTTAGAAGCATTAATATTAAAACTAAGTTAAACGTGCATTTAAAAGCAAATACTATTTTAAACAAAGCGGAAGAAGCACATAAGAAGACATAACTTTTTCTTCCGATATCTGTAGTTACTGCAAGCTTTCGGAATATGAAGATAGTTAAAAAGTTACTGTCGATAAACTTGGGTGCTAGCAACATTCTAGAACTCTCACCTTCATACCGTTTCATGTCTTGGTTTGGGTGGCTTTTTAGTCTTGTTTTGCTTTTTGTTTTTTTTTTTAATAGAGGCTCTTAACCCACTTACAGATTCGGAGAACAAATTTTTTAATTCATGGAACATCGCTTTGTCCTTATTTACACTTCATACACTGATTTCCTCTGTATGAGTGAAAATTCCAGTTTCTAAAGATGTTTTAGGAGCGTACAGCAAGTAACCCTGTTAAAATTGGGACAAGCTATGTGAGAATCTATTCCTTCTGCATATCTGGGCAGTTCAGAAATCATTCTACACTTTATAAGATGCTGTCTTGAACCATGAGAGACATTTCAAAGAACTTTCCCCTTCTCACAGGGGTATTTGCGTAATCATCTTTGCTGGAACAAGTTCCTTTGGCATGCTAATGAATTCTCAGCTCCAGGAGGTTCTTTCTACAAAGTTGCTTTACATCAGATTTAATGCTGTTAAAAGCGCACAAGAAAATTTAACCCACAAAACATGTGCCATCATCGTTTATGCTGCTTTGTGAAAATGTGACATGCACCACATGAAGAGATGATTGACTAAGATGACGGTTTAGATAGTGTGAAGAGGAACAGGCTAAGCGGGAACCTTGCTCTGTTGGGCATAAACAAAGCCCTGGGATGATGCCGTTGTATGGCACGTTAATTACTTAGTAATTCCCAAGAAGAGAAACAAAGAACTTTTGAGAGAAGATATTATAAGGGGTATTGGATATCTGTAGTTTTAAATTTTTTTAAATTAAATATTAAGCTGTAAGCTTCCTTCTTTTGCTGACTTTTATGAGTTTTCACAATTTTCCTTTTTAATAGGTCAGCTTGGGGTATCTTGGGTCCCTGGTCACAATGCAAATTAAGAGTGGCTTGAAAACTTAGCCCTTAGCAGAGAACTAGGGCCTGGCAGACCCAAATTACAATTGCCATGAAACAGTAATTCTAAATATTTTTTTTTTGTGTCTTCTCTGCAAATTTCCTCTCTGTGATAACAGGAAAAATCTAAAGTCTTCTGGCCACTGTGCTACCAAGTCATAGACCCTGTTTGTTTTCCTCCTGGCTGTGTGACTCCTGCATGCTTGTGGTTTCAACTGGAGGTGTCAGTAGTTGTTCTGCTTAATCTGGTGGTTGGGGTATATTATAAAGGTGAAACAAAAATGGATCTGGATCCTCCTAGGATCCTCCGCAGGAGGCTGAGATTGAATCTGTCAAAGTATGTGATAGATTGGGTTGATGTGCGTTAGCAATGCTGCCTAAAGAAAACTGGTAGAGTAGCCGTCTTGGTGAAATCTGCCCTTAGTTACTGGTGAAACCTTTTGCTGTTCTGAATATATTATTTTTAGTGAGGAAAATAGTATTTTCCTGTGAGTGTGCTAAGGATATTAATGGAATGCTGCAGCATTCAACAACATGAGTGGTAAATACTGTAGAGATGCTGTCTACTGGATTTTCAAAGGGATGTAAACATCCATCTTCCATTTTCATTTTTATGGAAGTTATGCATGTAAATACTTTATCTTTGAACATCCAGCCCATAAATTCTTTTACAAAGTTGCCGAAAGGCTTACTTTCAGTAGTAATTCTTAATGGAGGAAAAAAAGCAATAGTGCTACTCCATCATTAGAAATAGTTCCTGAAACTGCTGTACATCATTGGTAAGAATACATCAAGTATGATACATATCTTGATGATGTCTCTGTAATGAGAAGGATGTGGAAATAGCAAAGAGAAATAAAGGTCAGCCACAAAAATTATTTTGAAGCTGAAAAACAAGCCTTATAATACGGGTCTTGAAAAACCGAATTATGATTCTATATGAAGGGAAGATGGATAGGCAACTCTCCTTGTATGTGGGTTCTTTTAGGTGGAGAAAGTTCCTGCTAATGAGTGCCTTTTTAGTTTTGCAGAGAAAAGTGTAAGATAGAAAGACTGAAGTCGACAATAGACAAATTCATCTCTAAAACAAGGGTTGGTTTGCTAGCCGCAAATATCGTTGAAGAAGGGAGCAACTTCCCAGGGGACTGTTATACTTATTATATCTGGAATCTTTAAAATGAGTTTAGGTTTATAATTCAAAAGCTTAAAAACCTCTTTTGGGAGAAGTTTTTTGACCTGTATGTGCAAAAGACATTTTTAATCTCATCGTTCTCTTGTGCAACTTCTTGCATGACAGGTTTTGAGCAGAGAGGATTGCCTGTATTACCCTCAATGTGTTAACAGCCTCTAGGTACTTTATTAAAACAGTTCTTATAATACTATTTTTAAGGGTGGATGCAGGTCATCTGTGCACATTTGGACTTCCTCTTCTTCAGTACACAGTTGGCTAGCTGATTTTTTCTATTACGCTTTTTCTGGAGGGTGATTACAACTAGAGAGAGGGTGTCCAAATGGCAGAACAGTGTTTGCAAATCCACAGTTTTTGCTTCTGTAGAATTCTGCAGAGTGGGGATGTTCGAGGGTACAAGGTCGGTTGCGATAGCGCTGAACATATTCCAGGGCAGGAGGTGGCAACGATAGTATCTCCTTGGCTAAGTCTAGAGGAGGAGTTGGTGCAAGTCAATAGAAACAGTTTTTTAGATTTAGATGGCATTGAGGATCTGATGTCTATGCTGCAGACAGTTCAAGGCTTTTTAGGTCGGACTAGGTCTGGCCCCATGGGCTGAATGCCCATTTGCAGCTGCAGTGTATTAGATGTATTTTTGGAGTGAATCTTCCAGTTCAGTTTTATCCAAGAGGAATCAACTTCATGCACTCAGAGACCATTGCTCTTGTGAAACAGAGCAATTAAGTGGAGGTTATCACAAAGTTTGCTTGAAAAGCAGACTCCTCCTCTGAGCTAAAATGCTTAATGTGGCTGGACCTTTTTTTGCAGTCATAGGGATGAAACTTTGGATTGTCTCCAACACATCCTGCTTTGGAAGGAACTTGTTGCTTTCCCTGAGAGAAAGTCCAGGAATAAGCTAATAAAGATGAAGTATTGACAGGTAGGAGAACAAATCCAGAAGCAAACCATCTATATTATATTGGCAGATTAGACAAACCTTCCAGTAACACTCAATTGTGGGGTAAACGATACTCTGTCACTTCAGTGATTTATCAGGTGCGTTTTGAATAACGTATCTTTGGCAACGCACCAAAAGTAAGTTTGAGCCTCGCCGCTTTGCAAAGCCTTCTTGCCTAAATCTTGCATCAACTCTCAATACAGTGAACATGGGGAAAGAACTGCCTATGCTGAAGAGCTGTACTGAGTCCAAGAATACAGGCACTGTTCGTGACATAATGTGGCCAAGAATAAGATTACCTGAAAATTAGAAGAGTGTTTCCAAAAATTGGAAACATCAAGTTCTGGACTTGCCTTCCAATGGCAGCAGTAGGGCAAATCGCTTAAATGTTGTGTAAGTGAAAGGACCAGTGTATCGCTGAGAGCATGAGATTGGACTCAGTGACTCAGCTGGTCCCTTCCTAATAGAGTAACAATTAAACTATAACTTACAATATAAAATAGTTTCCAATGTCAGTTGTGTTTATCTTAATATCTGACTTATTTTGAAAATGATTTGACTAGCTAGCTTTTATGAATCTCACAACTGTGGGCCGAAGATAAAATTTTAACTCATTCAGGAAAATATGCTTCCATCCATACTGGATCTGAGATGTGCTATTACATTTTATATTCTTAGAAAAATGCCTTGGTGAATAGAAGCTTTTTTTATTAAATTCATGCTATCGTATCTTCTTTTTTACATTTGGTAAGGATTAATATTACTCTATCGTTTAGTCACAAAAGAACAGGTCCTTATAACGAACTGTGACAAGAGAGAGGTGAAGAAGAACTTTGATAGACAGATCTGATATAATGACAAGGAAGATAATATACAATCCACTATGCTCGTATCTTGATCTTTTATATATGTTCAACTGCAGGAAAAATGGAGGAAAAAAGCTCTTTATTAAAAGAAAAAAAGCACTACACAGTTTGCTTACGGAAAGCTTACTTGAATCACTGCTGCGTTGGAGTAGGGAATACGTGTGACTATCCGACCCTCTTCTCCTCTTAGCAGGGAAACGGTAACGTTCTCTCACTGGTCGCTGGAGCCTAACGGAGGAATCATCTTGCTAAGATGTTCTCAAAACTGTTAATTTATCCTGCAGTTCCTTTGCTGGCTGAAGACTGAGAAGACTTTGGAGAAGACATTAAATACCCAGAGCATTTTGGACGTACGTTTCTCTCTTACTTATTCTTCACCTCTTTCTGCCCAAGCGGGCGGAAAAAAGACTTCCAGCCTGTAGCTCTGTGTTATAACTGAACAAAGCTTCTGTGATTGTGCCACATGTTGTTCCCAGTAACCTCGGAATCAGCTGGCCAGCTTCAAGCGAATTTGAAGGGAGGACGGCATAACTCGGAAGGGAGAGATCAGTGCGTGCTCACAGTGATGGAGAGGTGGGGAAATAAATACGTCTGCGTTAGGGGTAGTTGGCAAGCTGATTGATCTATCTTTATGGCTGCCTCAAACTAGCCTCAGTAGCCTTCGTTAGCAGTAAAAAAGGGCCAAATGACCTGTGGAGAGGAGCTGTGATCAGTGGGAAGGTAGAGAAAGCAAACTTTACGGAACTACGGGAAACCAGACTTCTCTGGCTTCATTTTTCCACAAAACATCCCAATTAAACATGTTAGTCCACACATGATGCAGTCGTAGTGTGGACAAGTCGGGGTTTTCTCAGGTGTGAGGGTTTGCTTCATTCCAACATGTGTGAAACCAAACCACGCTCTCCACGTTAAGATTTTACCACGTACACCTGGGACAACTGTCATATAGAGGCATTCCCCTCTCTTTGCCCCCTCCTTCAGCATCGATCTCCAAAGCCCTCATTTTCCCCAAATTCTCATACACTGCAAAAAAAATTGTAAAAAAGTCTGTGAAGATGGAAGTAAGAATAATTGATACCTGGCCAGTTCGACATTGTACTTCCAAGGAAACGTTTCCTGCTCAAATACTGTCTGCGCGTGTCCCAGCTTAGCACAGCTTTTACATGTTCATTTTACTGTGGCTGGAAGTGTCACCCTGAACCCAAATATCTGCCCGGTTTTGAAGAGACCGAGTTTGTATTTGCTTGTAACTTTAATCTCTCCGAAACTACTGAAAGAATAATTTTAACTTGTTAGTCTTTGTTTCTTTTGTTTAAAGATGTGTTTAATTCTTCTCAAAAAAACTTTTTTGAGGAGATATTATCATTAAAATAAATGTATTCAACTCAATGTAATGAATAATTCATAAAGCAATTTTGAAAAAAATTGCCATGCAAAACTACAATAATTAGTTTTATGTGATAGGAAAAGCATTATTTTCATATTTAGACAGAAGTGAACATTTAGTTAGATACACTATATGTGGTGTACTAAATTATGGCATAAACTAGTGTTTGTAATTTAAAAAAATGACAAGTTAATTTGAAAACCAGCCCTAAGATGCAAACTTGTACATTGCCACCTACCTGATAAAATTGATTACTTTGTATATTTATACATTTGCTGTAAATGGGTGGTTTTAAAATGTGATTGCACGTTTAAAATTAGACTTGAGCCTATGATGTTGCCTTTTATGAATTTTTTGGCATCTCATTGATAATATTTTGGGTAGTAATATCCATAATTTTCTGAGGACACCATGACAATTCTCATTAATTGTATCCAGTCTTGTAGACAGCTTTAAAGAAGTTATGGGATGGTTGGATGGAGTCATGGCATATGCCTCAAAATATTACTTTCCTGAATCTGGGATTGGAAGCTGCCTAAATATTGTCCTCCAAATACTAATCTACATCTCCCTGGAGGAGACTCTGTGGCAGTCTTGGGTCAAGCTGCCTTCTTTTCTCTTACTGACATCTTGAAAAATGGGCTCCCTCTCTCAAACACGGAGTAAGGAATTGTGCTGAGTAAGCACCCTGAGCTTCTGTCCTGCCCTAAACCCCGCATTTTGGAGAACCGGGAATGTCTAGTTATTCACTCAATCAAACCGAATGGCATCTTTTCAAAGTAATTAATGACCATGTATGCAGCAAATAAGAAAAAAACAAGTTTATTTCTTTAAGTTGTGATTGGCAAGGTTTCCAGGCTTGGGTAGGAAGAGGAGCGTGGATATTTTCACATTCTCTGTTGACCTCAGTCCTTGGGCTGCTGGATGTTGGCACGTGTTTTTCAAGAAGCCAGTAGGGTGAAATGTGATGTTACTTGCAATTCGGGTACTGACTGTCCGCCACGTGACCCGCTTAGTAGTTCATTGAGCCCAGCTTTACATCCTGTGCTCAGAAAAGTTTCGGTAACTTACTTTGATCTTCTTGGCAGTCCGTGGGAACAAGCTTTTTAATAAAATGGCTTGAATAATAAATGGAATACATTTATTTATTTATTTCACAGAATCACAGAATCATTAAGGTTGGAAAGGACCTTTGAGATCATCAAGTCCAACCATCAACCCAACACCACCGTGCCCACTAAACCATGTCCCGAAGAGCCTCGTCCACACGTTTTTTGAACACTTCCAGAGATGGCGACTCCACCACCTCCCTGGGCAGCCTGTGCCAATGCTTGACCGTTTATATATTTATAACAAATACCTTAAATTTAAGAAAGCTGCTGGACTACTTTTCTGCGTTGGTGACGGTGAAGTGATGCAAAGTTTCGTTTGGGCTGGGTGGATCCGGCTGACTGCCGCGAGCTGCGAGACCGGGAGGGTTACCGGTGGCCGGGGCGCTGCAGCCTTGGCAGAGAATCGCTCGGGTGCTGTCGGCTGCAGCTGCAAAGAGTTTGTACAGCCTGTTAGATACGGGCAGGTACCGGGGTCAAATGAAGTACTGGATAAAATCCTGTGCACAAAAGAGAGCTGAGCTTCTGCCAGAGGAAAAATCTAATGACATCACCGCGTCTGTACCGTGATGCATACGCACAGCAGGATTGCTGCAATGGGTGCGGACAGTCATAATTCCGGCATTTTCAAACTTCCGAGCACCTGATGTTGTCATTTTAACGAGCCTTGAATGAATTACTTGAATAGAGGAATGCGGTAAAAAAGGGCTTGTTGAAAGGCAGGCAGCGGCGCAGAGCCGCTGATAGAGATTTTATTCATATCTTCTATTAATTTGGGCGGCAGGCACGGCTGGATCTGATGCCCTCAATGGTTTTGATATGAGCACTGGCAAGACCCTCAGGCCTTGTCCTTCTGCCTTAAAATACCACCGTAAGGCGCGCGCGCTTACCTCGAAACCTTTGAAAAGCTTTCGATAAGTGAAGAGTTCGGCACAGCTCCGCAGCCGTAGAATTCTTTCCCTGTTATCCTGAATTTAAGAGCTTTTTCTGCTGGTAGTTGTCGAAACGAGTTAGCTGTGCTTTAATGACGCTGTTAACATCTTGAGCAGTACCTGGTCGCGTGGCATGGGAAGTGAGGCAGAGGTGGACTAGATAAAGGTTATTGCTGTGAGAGTGTTGAAAGTAGCACCGGTATATCTCAATTATGCCCAAGTCTTCTTTTTAGTGTGGTTTTTTGTATCTCCGTGATGATTTGGGGGCTACAGCATTAGCGACTGGCACCTAGTTTAAAGACTCGCGAAGGATTTTGTTCTACCAACTGGGAAGCTCCACGGTTCTTCTTCGTACCGTACAGTTTTCTCTAACGTGAAGAGGCTATAAAATGTAAGCAAATAATTTTTTTCTGTGTTCCATCAAAGGCGTCATCCGAATAGTCTTCGCAGCAGTTTTGACACCTTCTGCAACTTCACATTCTGCGCACAACACCGCGTACTCGTTTCATAAAAGCTTATATATGCCAACTTGTGTTGTGCTAATGTAAGCTCCCTCAGGGTTCTCTGTGGCACTAGCACAAATTTTAACATTTTGACTTCTGCACTGCTGGATTTTGTGTATGTCACCTAAAAAGCAGCAAGAATTTTGTTTCTTTGTTGTTGTTGTTGTTGTTATTGCTAGTTCTTTGTTCCTTCAAAGGCTTTTCAAGGCATTTTCCTCCATTTTTGTGGATGCACTGATTTCTTTCCATGATTTAAAGTCAGAAGAAGATTTTCCCTGTTACTTTTTGAACTGACAGGTTCTTTTTGAGCTTTCAAAGACGCTGCAAGATACAGGGTTGTGTCGTTATCAACACTGCCAGGTTCTTTCTGCAATAACAAAAGAGCCATCCAAAGACTCTCTATAGCAAGATGAGAATTTGTTGTGGACGTGCAGAAACCGTGCCTAAGGTTTCTTCTCATTACTCCTGGTGTACCAAGTATCAACGTGACAGTAGCGTGGTTGTAAGTAGTCCATAAAATTCATATTGCCTGTGCAAAGTAAACTGCCATTTCCTAGTGCAGGTACACGAGCCCGCCTATATAGCGGTATAAAAATAGTATATATTTGTAGTACTTATAAAGCAGAGCAGCTGATAGAGATTTTCATATTTCATAATTTTTGACAATAATTTTCATATTTCAGATTTTCCTAGAAATATTTTCAGTTTTGTATATAGAGTTTCTACCATATGGCTGTAGTGGCTGGATCTAGCTTCCGCTGCGTTGCGTGTGAACCTTTTCTGGCATTTGTGTTTCAGGGGACGGCGTGTTCCCTAGAGCGGTAAAGGCTGCATTAGGGGTAGGATTCCTACAGCGGGGAAAAAGGAAGCACTGGGTCAGCAAAGCGGTTCACAGCAAGAAGAGCAGAAGAATAAGGGTGTTGCAACACAGTTAAAAAGAACCAATAAAAAAGAAAGACTTCCCCCTCCAGTTGAAACGGGAAACCCGCAATATTTTGAAACAACATAGAAAGTACTAGGTTTTTTTTACAACAAAACCTGTGAGAGCAAAGCATCAGAAGTGAGGCTGCAGGTATCGGGTGTGAAGGCAAAAGCTTGTGAACTTAGACAACTGCTGGCATAAAAAAGGAAATTTTCAGATAACCAGAGTGTTTAGAAGGTGGCAAGCCCAGGGTGACTTCATTGCCTTCGGTGGTTTTAGCTTGTAAAAAGGTCTATGTCTCGTCGATATGACATAATAAATAATTCTGTCTTCAGTACAAGCTATGACTTAAAAAAAAAATTCTGAGTATAAATTCCAGGACCAAGGATCTGATTTTTTTTCTTTGTTTTATCAGTGGTGAATTTCTGACACCCTTAAAGCTGAGGCTAAGTGTACCAGCAAGATACAGTGGCATATTGCAAGATTTAATGTTAGTAGAATGAAGATTTACTTGTTCCTTCTGCTAAAAATAGACTGATACTTGCAGTTCGATTTCTTAAAAATATATAGACTTTTCCTATTGCAAATGCTTTTAAGGTACATCTCTGGGTTACTGAGCACATCATCCTCTGAATTTGACACAGTGTAATTATGGAGAAATTCTATATTTCATGGAGAAATATGATGTGTATTAATTTTCTGTTTCATTGGCATGTTCTGTTTACTTTGCCAAAGTAATTACTGAGAGAAAAATGATTACATTTTAAAGATGTGAAAAACCTTATTGTTCCATATAGGTAGTAAATATTCACTCTGCTATATTTACAAAATCATTTGTGTGTTGTTTATTTAAAACTTCCTTTAAGAAGAAGTTAAGACAAAAGAAATTGTCTCCTTTCATAATATTTAACATTTTTTTCTCATACGCTGTGTTGTGCATAGAAATGTTTGCTTTTTTCTGGAAAGTGTTTAAAAATGGAATCTCACTTCAACAAAGTCACGGCAAATTTTCATTTTAATTCTAATAGGAACACGATTGGGTCAGTGTATCTTAGATTCCTTTTAATACGGTGATTGAAGTTTTAAACCAGTTGGAGGTTTAAAAAAAAGAGTTTGAGGACTGAAATTGAGTTAATTGCAATAGGTATAAATAGATGAATGCATGATTTACTATGAATTTTAGAAAAAGAGCACCTGTCAAGTCCCGATGGGGGTCTTAGCACACATATTTTAAGTTCCATCCCAGGCAAGAGGAGCAAATGAGTATGCACTGCTGTTATTTTTATAAGGTTAAATTAAAAATTTTTTTAGGAAAAAATACTTGTGATATAGATGGCTATCACCTCATTGCTTTCTGCAATTTTTATTTTCACTTTTCAGTGTTTTAATGACACCTCCTGAATAACTTTGATTAGGATTGGATTAGGATGTTGGACTAAAGCATTAACATGTGGGGTTTTTCCCCACAGAAATCAATAAGGAACATTCTCTCATTTGCTTTCCATATCATTGTCTGCAGCAACTATACAATTCCAAACCAGAGGAAAAAATGTTCTTAAAGGAGATTCTGTAGTCAGTTTGAGCAGAGAAAATGGCACTAAAACCATGAAAAAAGAGGCAGAACATTTAAAAATATACTTATTCTGCTCAGCTGTGTAAAACTTTTGTACCACTTTACATTCCTGCGTCAGCTATTTATTTATGTGAAAAACAAACATCAACTCTGAAAATACGATTTTGAAACGATACATCAGCATCGGTGTAATACCGCCGTGTGCTGTGTGCCTGCATATATATCTATAGAAGAAGTGGTTGCTGTCCCAAATCAGGTACACTAAGACAGCAGAAGTGTGGGAGCGGAAAGAGATAAAAAAGAGGTGCATGCAGGCTACGCTCCTGCTTGTAAATTAAATTGCCGAGAGCTGAAACTCGTATTCTGTATACTCTTAATGTATTCTATATGCTCTTAAGGCTCTTGGTCCCACTCCACTAGCATTTTATCAGGCAGTGACATGCTATGGTAGTGGTACCCAGATAGTTCCCGGGGTGAAAAGCTGATGTCGGTACCACCACCCCTTAGTCCTACACATTTACCCGGTCACTACAGCGATCTTTAACTGTTGCTTGCTTGTCAAGTCTGTGCAAAAATTGATTTTGCAAAAGAGTTTGGAGAAACAAGGGAGTATTGGGATACTCTGAGTGTAAAATTCAGCATAAAATAAAAGAAAATAAAAATATACACGAGGAAATAGCCAGAAAGTGGGTGGAAATTCACATTGTTGGTGCACCAGTCATGGTAACAGCTGGTTAAAGAGTTTCGGAAGGTTGCACAATTCATTTAAAAGTATTAAATACAGAAAATTTCAACTTGGTGTCTGCAGTAGGATCTAACAGAAGAATTCAGTGACAAGTAACCATGGTGACCTCAGCCGTGTTTTGTGTGGAAGGGGAAAGTGCAATATGTGAACCTAGGAGACAGTTATGGATGAAAATGACGTGGCTTTGCTTTACAATTTTAGCTGTAAAGACAGAAAGGAAAGATTATCTAGCAGAAATTCCTTGGAGAGAAAAATGCAAAACTTCTATCTGGAGTGCAGGTGAAAGTGAGGGGGAGTAGGAGTTGGCACTGACTTTGAAGACCTATGCCTGAAAAAAGCAAAATGATAGTTTTTTATATATA
>NW_010539624.1:0-30805 GCF_000687285.1 Phaethon lepturus | reverse complement strand
GACGCCTCCCGTAGATCGGTGTCACCGAGTGACTAGGAGGTAGACACTAATCCTGGTAGTGAGCACTTGTCACCTATAGATCTTGTGTTACAGACGTAACCTTTTTTTTTCCTTGTCTCTGCTTCATCGTTTGGGATGTTGAAGTGTGGAGAAATTGGGCTATTTGCTCAAATCTTTAAAATAAAGTGGCAGAATTGAAACTGTAATTTAAGTTTGCTGCTTGGTAGTGCTGTCAGGACCATTTGATCACTTCTTGTTGAAAGAAAAAAAACCACCAACCCTGCCAGGTAGGCTCACCTGGTCTCCTTTGCAACTCTGATGTTGCTGGCTCTCTTTTCCAGAAGTGAGGGGGAGTTGCAAATTTTAAGTGCTTCATTGATGGCCTTCCTGGCAAAAGAAGAGTGCCTTAAAAACACTGCTGTGAAATCAATTGCAGTGAGGAATGTGGCTTTTCCTCTGAAGGCAGAATGGGCAGCTGCAAGCTGAAGTTGAAGAATTCACTTAGAAAATTAAAAAGTGAAATCTTTGCTTGGGTTCGTAAATGGTTTCTAAGAAAAATAATCTTTTATTAAAAAAAAAAGAAAATGTGTCCAAAATTACTTTCCAAAAGACAAATTGAAATGAAACTACCAATGCAATGGGATGATTTAATGTTGTAAACATTAACTTCTGTTCCTGTGTAGTTTGCTCAGTGCTTCCACAAATGTCAAGAGAACGAAGAAGCTTTTTTAACTTTTCACTGTTGTTTCTTTCAGATTCCTGCCTTTCACAGTGTGTATCTGTGAAATTTCCAAAAGAACAGCAGGCTGTCTCAGTGAGTGAGATTTACCAAGTTCAAGGGAATTAGGTTCTCACTGTTAACTTTGATACACTAAATGGGCCCAGAAGGTTAAAGCTGCTAGCATAATTTTATGTGACTATTTATTAGTGTGTGTTTGGATTACAGAGGTTCTATACAGTCTTGCTAAGATGGCAGATGGGTGCTTTATTAAAAAAAAGTTAAATAATGTAGCTGCTGAAAGCATTTGTTATTAAATCTTTAAGACCATCCTTTTCCTTTACTTTCAAGGAGTTCCATAACGAACTTTTTCCTTGTCTTCCGTTGTCAGTTTGACAGCCTCTGAAGATCTCTAAAGATAGCAATCGCTGTCTTCGTGGGGAGAGTATGAGCTGAGGTAACTGGAGCTGTTGTTGAAGGCCACTGCCTCCTCTGTGGCGAGATGCACCTTTAGAAGGGGATGGAGAGGAAAGCAATTTGTATGTAATTCAGAAGTTCAAGTTGTGGTGAACTTGAACCATCCCTGTTAAAATGCTGCTGTGTGATCTAAAAACAGTGTCATAAAAGATAGTCTTGAGTGGCCAAGCACATTTTTTAAATGGAAAAAAAAAGAAAAATATACGAAAGAAAACATTAGGATAGAAGAAAGCATGACAGCAGGTATTCAAATCTCATAGTCTGCATGATATTCGTGAGGAATGTGGCAGTATTCTTCAGGTTAGGGTGAGAGCATGAGTTAGTTCTGGAATCCCAGGGAGAGTAGTAGAGGGAGATACGGCCTTAGGTATGCAAAGCTTTGTCCTTTCTGTTTAGATATTTTCCAGATTTCTTTTGGGTTGTAGCCTGTCAAAGGCTATTGTTGGTAGAACAACTCATCCCCTTGGTATTTTATGTAGAATTCAGCTAAAACTTCTGGTATATCCCAAATTTGTTTGTGGATTCCATTCTCTCCCTCCCCCAATATGTTTTCAGTATAGTCCTTAAAGATACCAGTTACTCTTTACATGGACTAATGCAGTATTTCTGTCTGTCCAAGACTTGTATTTTTGTAAACAACTGTGTATTTAAAGCTGAGCAGAATTTTTCTTGTCTCCTGCAACTTAAAGTACAAAACTCTGCCCACCATGTTCATGTTTTTTATAGTAGCTAGATGTTGTCTGAGCAAGTTAAGGCAAACCATGAAGAATGAACAGCAGAAGCTGGAATTTTTTAGAAGAATCCAACTGATGTGAACAGTGTCAATAGGCACAGCATAAGCAAACCCACTTGAAGGTTGTATTAAGGACAGAGGAGAAGCAGTTAATCCCCTCAAGGCTGTAGGTTGTGGGTCTGTATTGGAAAGGAAGACAGTGGTAAAGATGACAAACTAGATTCCTGTGCGACACTATTCTGTGTTAATGGGACATTGGTACTAAAAGTTTGTAGCATCTTTGTGGGAAGTAGGCAGCATTTGTAAGGTGGACTTTTATTTAAAAATGGTGCTGGATGTTTTACTGTTAAGCACATTCTTAGAAGAGTGGCCCTTCGTTAGACTATTTTTTCCAGGTGCCAACTCTTGAAACAGTCTTGTAGTTGGTGAGGCTGAACTGGATGTGAGAAGTCATATTTCTCTCTAGCCTAATGGATAATATGCCTAGAAAACACACATAAGTTTTTGGGCATGTGGACTTCTTTGGATCTGAAATAGAACAGTAATCTTCAAGCAAACATAATCATTGAGTTTGAACCTCATTGTGGTTTAGCAACAGGAATGAGCAGATGAAAACTACAAGTTACTTCTTGTGGTGTAGTTTTGCTTAATGTTGAATAGGAGGTGAATTGAGAACCTCTGATGAATTTCAGTTCCACTGAAATTACTGACTTCTTGGAAGCTAAGATTTCATCCCGGCTCTCTGATGTTCCAGTGATTCCATTGACACTGCTTTCTGGTTAGCTCTCTGCACTTCTGTTTTCTCTCCCAAATTCTTTGGGTGTAAACTGCATTCAAAATGTTGTATCTGTTATTTCTAGAGTAACGATTTCAAGATGCCAGGTGGTGCAAGAATCTCATTCAACTGTGTGGATTCCTCTCTTTCATCTCTGAAAAACTGCCAGTCTTACATAAATACTGGAATGGATATTGCTACTCACGTTGCCCTTGACCTTGTGGAAAGCTTCAGTAAGTATATTATCTCTTGTATTTCATCCTGAATCCGACAGATGAGTCCTAGGCCTACATATTTTGACATAGTTACGGTCAATATCTATCTTCACTATAGGAGCTATAGCTCTTCTGTCTAGACCAGGGTGTTTTCATTCCAATCACTTCATTGTCTTAAATGATAAATTCAATGTAAATGTAAATACCAGGCAGCTTTTGTTACACCCAAGACTAATTGCTTTCCAGTGGTTGTTACCCTACAGCTTTGTGAAAACTTTTTAACATTGCTGAACAAGATGGAAAAGGCCTCTTAAGTGGGTGAATAAAATGACTTTTCATTCTAATACTGCTTCTTTGTGTGTGTTTTATTTGATGTTTAGGGCAAGACAAAATAATGCTAATGATTTTGAGTACAGGGCTTGAGACACCTGTTAGGGGATGCAATTTGTTTAAATGCTGTTTCATTCTCTGCTGAAGATCAGGACCTTTTAGGGTGCTTCAGTTTGGACATTTGCAAAGTGGGGTACCTTAAATCTGTAATCACTTCTAACAGTCATGCCATTGCTGTTTCACAATGACAGGTGCACTGCAGAGCTAGTTTTCAAAGTCAAGTATTAGGTATCCCATTTCTCTGTCTTCTTAGATCTATGATAATGTTTTCACTAGGAAAAAATAAAAAAATTTAAAGCTCCAAAACTTTAATAATTATGAGTGGAGAGCGAGATCTTCCAAAACAAAAATTTTGCTGTTCATTATAAATCTTGCACTCAACTAAGCCAAGGTTTATGTACAATCAAAGTCAATGCTTTTCTCTTTGTCTAGTGTGATAGTTCTCTCTCCTTTCACCTTTTCATACATACTGCTGTCAGAGACAATTGACATACCATTTCTAGTGGGGTAAAGGAAAACGAAAGCTTGTCTGAACAATCAGCTGGGGATTCCCTTTGAGGTAAAACGGGTATAACCAGTTCTGTTTCCTCTCTGCTTTTTCAGTCACCATCTCTCCTACTTTGCCATAAGCAATACGTGGAAATACACTGAATGTACTGAATTCTTTCAGTCTCAAGACTGCAGAATGATCCACAGAAATTAGTTATTGGTACAAAAGTTAAAAGCTTTGATTAATTTCACCTTTTGGTAGAAGCCCCTGTTGCATTCCCATTTGGAGGGCTGAAAGGCAACTTAAGCTTCGCTACTTCACTGCAGGTCTGCAGCTGGAGGTCTGTGCGTTGTACTCCTAGGAAATGTTGTTACATTCCTCACCTACTTCTGACACCTTAATTTTTAATTACAACCTTGAAATTATTTTGTCCATTTCATTCGGTAACCAGAAGGGCCATGTTTAGCATTCTATCCTAAGAGGAGGAGATTACTCTTGATGAAATACCTATGGTCATTGTTACAGTTAAATTACATCATATGACTGGAAAACAGCTCCTAGACAGGAACACTCAGTTTATTTTAGCAGTGGCAACTTCCCTGTAGAATCATAATTACAGAATTATCTTGTACGGCTTTTTAATGTAGTCCATCCCATTGCTCTTCAGAAAAGCTATTCCAGTCTTTGTAGTTTATACCTCTTAGGTCTGGTGTTACAGTGTTAGCTCTTTACTTACAATACATGTCTTCACTCCTACGCTTTTCCTTGTGGATGTATGTACATGTGTACATGGAACAAAAGAATGAGTGAAGCTCCTCACTTTTATAAGGTTTGGTTTTCACTCCTCTGACTACTCCACTTGGACTTAAAGTTCTTATGTTCCTTATACAATGCTGTCAGGAAAGATACAGGGTTTCTGTGGTATTACATACTTTTGGTAAACAAATACTTCTGGTGTTTTAGAATTAGCATCATCTGCTCTGCCACGCTTGACTGTTCTTACCTATCTTGGAGGTATAGATCTCACATATCTTGCCTCCAAGTGATATGTGGCAGTTTCTATTTCTAGAATTGTTACTCCTCTATCCTACTTTGCCTTCATATTCTGAGGCAAAATATTAATTTAATTTTGAGCCAGCCTTAGATAATAATGTACCTGCATTCTTGTTGCTGTCCCATTTGCAATTTGTTTTGATTTCTTTTACAAAATCTAACTTTGTCCAGCTTCTGACAGGTTTCATTTCCAGGCTTCATAGTAGCAAAGAATTCTATTGTGACTTACTTTATTTTACAAGTACTATTTCTGCTAAGGTCTTTTCTTCCTTTGGACTTTCATATTGAACAATGCTGTTTCCTGGGAATAGTACCGAAAGTTTTCATAGCAAGTATGTGAGAGAAGTTACATTTACATCTGAAGATAAATAACTGAAAGGGCAGGCAAAGTTATTGCAGTAAGCATGTCTGTTTCTTCTGTTAATTGCTGTTCTCTGCAAGCCCAATACTGGAAACATTTGCTGGTAAGAATATTTATTAAATAGTACACAGTAATGTTTGCTGGACTGGCTACTGTTTAATGCAGTATCGTGGAGGGATTTCCTATAAATATACCTGGTACTAAGTTAGATCAAAAGATCAATCTGGATCACTTTTCCCTACTTGCTTAGGTGTGATCGTGGGTTTGCTCTGGCGGCACTGTATTTGAGATGCTTTCTAGGCAGCAAACACCATAGGTGGTTTTGGTTTTTTTAACAATTAAAGAGCAATTTGTGAAAGAACCTGTGTGTGATGTTTCTAACTTCAGAGGTCTAGTAAAGCAGAGAAGTATAAATTAACAAATTGAAGTTTTCTATGACACGTTTAAAGCGATTTTATGGTATGCCAATTTTGTGGCTGTTTCCCAGTTGATTAAAAATCACTTTCTGCATATCGGCACTGTAGGGCTCAAGAAGGCTCTTTGATTTCTGACATGTTTAGTGAAGAACGATACGAAAAACGCTTCTAAAGGATGTAAAAAGAAAAGAGTTTGGTGTTTTAGCACTTTTGCATGCATGTAAGTTATAATGCAGCCACATGGTTTTTCGGGTGGAGTGAAAATCAAAGCTCACTAGAGGGCAGAAGAAGATAGGAAGTACGCAGTGCTGCCATTTACGTTACAGAAAGCATTGGAAAGAAACTGGCCTCTCTACCTGTCTCTTGATCTGGCCATGATCCTTGGGCAGCCTAAAGTCCTCTCTAGTTAAACCATCCAGAGAACAAAGAACTCTTACGCTGGTTATGGAAGCTATAAAATCCTCTCAGAATGATTTTGAGTTTAAGCTTTGTGGACAGATGGTGGTAGTGTTACATAAAATAAAGAGGGAGTAAAACTACTTGTTTGATCTTGAAACCAGAGGGCTGCTGGCAGGAAGACTTGTGGGCAGGAATTGGCTTAGGATAGTCCATGATTTATAGTAACCTATAGTAACCTTTCTTGAGACTTCTCAGCTGCTTTGCAAACACAGGCTAAGCCTCTCTACTCTCTGGGAGGTAAACAGTGGTTACAGGGATTACTAACTCTACCACCACTGACACCAAACTCTTTTGGGAGAATAATGGCTGCTATATATCATAATCCAAAAGAGAAACATAAATTTTCCTCCAATTTACTGAAACAACTGAGAAAACTTTACTAGAGAAGAGAGAGGTTTTTGAGTTGGACATCAGGGATATCAGACTAAATTGCTTACTTGTGAATAAATATCACAATAGAACTTTCACACCTTTATTTTGACATAACATTTGAAAGTTTCAGGACTAAATCAAACACTGAGTTTTCATTTAAATAGTAATTTCATATGGAGAATGCCTCCTGTTGAGTTGAGACAATCCTTTCTCTCTGCACCATAATTCCTTCTAGGAAGCTGCCGTCTACCTACTGACTCACTTCAGTCCTGCTTAAATGGAGTTTATCTGTTTCTGGGTAAAGGCGGCCTGGCTGCAAGCCAGTGCATATCCTGATGCTACCATTGATTACTGTCCCTACTGTTCATTCCTGTGCTGCTGTAGTTAAATTTATTCTATCTTAAGAGCCCTATGTACATCTATTAATTATATTCTTAAAAAGAAACACTTGCTCTTCGTAGTTAACTTAAGTGAGGCCATTACTTTCTGGCAATAATAACAGAGCCTGTTAGTTTGTATACAGTCCTCAGACTTCTTTTCTTTTTTTTTTCTCCTATGCATTAATTGTGCTCAGAACTTCCTATTAACTTGGTATTTTCCCCTATAGCTTTTGACTTTCTGTTCTGGAAAGATAAAGTAATCTCACTGGACACAGCTATTCTGAGGAATATAAACAACTGTTAGAGAAATTGATGGGGGAGGAAGGGTTCAATTAAATAATTAAACATTGTCGCTCTGCAATAAATAGTGGTCAGAGAAGTCTACAAAAGTGAGGGAATCAGTTTCACAGACATAAATTGCGATTCAGATGACTCTGAAGATCTAAAGATTTATAGCCTCTCATCACACGGTCCCACATTTTGAAATATAGGACAGAATGTACTAATTAATTCTTCATGACTTTGAATTAGTTCGTTTTACTACTTGCTGCACAATAATAATACTAATAAAAACAATGCTTCCCCATTTCATATAAATAATAGAAAGATTTAATATCCAATATTTCTACGCAGATTCACATTCATCTCTACTTATGCATATAGTTCTCTTGACATCTGTTTGCAGTCCACAATAGTAAATTTAAAATTATTCCTGTCCATTTAAGCTTTATTTACTGCTGTGAGTTGTTTTGGGGATCCTAGTGAGAGATAATATGGTAGTATGGATTTTTTACTATGGAACTGTAAGTAATAACAGACTTCACATGAAGAAGTTAAAAGGAGAATATTTCACAGTAGAATTAAAACAGTCTGAAATGTCTGTGAGGCCTCTAATGATATAAACACGCAGACTCTGTTCCCAGCTTTGTACTACCCCTCTTTTGTGCATTGTAGCATCTTGTTCACTGCTGCTGCACTCTGGAGATAAATCTTAAGTTTGCTCTAACCACAGCGATTCCCAAGTCTCTTTCCTCTAAGGAATCCACTGTTCACAGTGTGCCGTAAGGATGATGCTTAGACTACTGTAATTTTCATTGCCAAAACTGCACTTAACCAAGTCTTAATTTCATTAGTGATTCTATTGCTTAATCCACTAATACATTTGCACCCATTTTGTTCTAGTCCTGTATAGATTTATGAAAATACATTACTGATGTTAAATATTCAGGTCAGGCATTGCTCATTTATGAACATGTACGATGTCCAGCAAAATAAGGCAGAGTTTTTGTTAACTGCTGTTAATTTAGGTGAAGAATAATTTTAATGCATCTGATCCTGAAAACCTTTTGTTTTTCAAATAACTTTCTTGATGTCCATGAAGTTAAATTGTCAATTAAGACCTCCCTGTCCATTGAGAATCTGCAGAATTTTATCATTGAGCATCTTCATGGTGTTATGTTGTGAGCATGCGCTGGCAAAGAGACAAAATTTAAAAAGATCCTATAAGGGCTTAAGGATCTATATCTAGAGGTGAAAACTAGTTTCACCAAACTGAATGTCAAAGGGAAACAGACAATTTAAAAGCCCATGTTATTTAATGAGTTAAAAAAAAAAGTTTTCTGTCCATCTCAGTCTTTCTGATGATTATCTTTAGATACTGACATTGTCTAAAGGTAATATTTTACTCTTCTTTCAAGAATACCATTGTGGTATAGAAACATTTTAAATGTTAGTATATAAAAAAAAAGTAAGCATAAAAACAGTCTGTGCACAGTTGGTTTTAGTATGTCCTCCCTGTGCTCAAAACACTCACAGATGTTCTTGGCCCAACCTAGCAAAATACTGAAGGAAAGGATACAGTGAAATTCTTGAGTAGTCCACCAACTTTCAGAGAGCTCCCTATATGTTAAAGCTTAAGCACATGCTTATATCCTTTTCTGGATTGGAGTCCTAACAGATGAATTTGAAGGCAAAGCTGTTCGAAATCAGTTATAATGCAAGTAAAATCATCTTAAGTTCTACTATAATTTGCATCTTCCTAAATTTAGCCTCAGTCTGGTTTTGAGCTTTAGTAGAGTGATTGAAAAAAGAATTCACTAAGGCAGTACTTGTTTGGCACTGTCTCAATTGTAATGCCCCTAGTATTGAACTTTAAGCCCTGTATTGACTCTTCTGCACACTGAGGAACAGCTGTTGGTACTGCTAATTTAACTTCTCTTAGTTGCTGAACTCTCTTTGCTTAAACTACTTAAAGTAGTTCTATAGAGTTAGAACTGCTGGACATCTGTGTGGAATACTTGAAGGATAAGTCTTATTCTCTGTTTTTGGAATTAGTATAACCTGCTATGTGTGTTGACTGATGTGCTGATAACGATGTGAATATGCTGGCCCAATATCGGTCTGCCATATCCAAGCCAGGCATCCATTCCCAGCTCTGCTCAAAGTTATCAGATGTGAATTCTGTCAACTTGCTGAGGATGGCAGTTTTATCTGAATCCTCAGGAGAAAGAAGCAGAGCTTTCTCATGAATATGGGACTGTGAAGTACGCAGAGCTCCAAATATCGGAATGAAGACGACTTAACTTATGGTCATCTCCAGGCTTCCAGGCCAGCAGCTTGCTTTTTAGAGGGGCCATTGCTTTTGTCTGGGCTGAAGCCAAAGCTATGTGGGACTGGGAGGAAAGTCTGGTACAAATGGGAAATAATTGGGAGTGCTGGAGAGTATGCTAGCTACAGACATGATGCTAAGAATTTCTTAGCATAAAACTTTTGAAAAGCATTTTAAAGCATTAACAGATAGGGTTTTTTCTAATTGGCTGAACAAGTTTACTGCTAGAGAACAAGATGCTTCCTTGTTGTCTGGGACTTTCTTCCAACCACACATCACATTGCCACTGTGACATGTAGAGGCCCTGGAGTGTAGAATAGCTGTGTGGGAAGCAGCTATTGCACCTGAACTCTAATCTTATTTGGGGAAAAAAAATGAGCTGCTTTGCTTTTTCTTCAAAAACTCGCCCTAAAATGTCATGGTCAGCTGCTACCCATGGCTGCTTGCCGTCTGTATTACATAGCAGTGATCTTCCCACAGCAATATCAGAGTCTGTGTGAGAATTGGTCCTCTCTTTCTCCACATATTGGAGGATTTTTCTGCTCACCAGTATGTACAGGGCAGGCCCATGGGTCTTACAGAGTGTTAGTGATGTGATTCTTTGACATGTGCCCCAGATTAAGTTAGCCCTTTACAGCTCTGGCTTTTCCTGCTTGTCCACTTGTTTCCTATTGCATAACCTGCTCTCTTTGCCAGCAGAGTTTACCTCAATTCTGGCTGCTTATCCCATTTGTCTGTTCCCCTTGCCCCAGAGCTGTCTCTGTGCTTTTCTTCATGTGTCCTGCACTCGTTCTCACATGTGCAGTGTCGTCCCTTGACTGACTGCTTTCTCTTCTCCACATTGCTTGGGATCCACTTGTGTGATGATGCCTGTTAAATACTAGCTGAACAGGAGTTGGTAATGTAGGATCTTTTTTCATTGTGGATTTAGCTTTGGGAGATTACCCACATTACTTTGATTTCTCTCACTGCTCTCTTAAAATGGTGTTAAACAGGAATCACTCTAAATGTTGCTGACCCTTGTTGACATAGGGAGGAGTGTAGAGAATATGACACGGTGGTTAGCCTAGTGTTACGAAATTATTGTCAGCCTTCTAACAGACAGTTTGTTCATGAGTTTCTATGGAATATCGGCTATTCTTGCATGCAGTGGCTTCCTAAACACATTGAGCAACCTATAACAAACAGTCAGACTTTAACTTCATAAGTTTGTTTGTCACTAAGAGCAGAGGACCTTTCTGTGGAAGTTTCTATGTCATTAACCTAAAACTTCTTCCACTTGGAATGGTGGAAACTCCAGTGTAAGAATGGACTGTATAGCTGTGTTTGAGTATAAAATGGTTTTGTTAATTTGTTCCCTTTGTTCTTTTTTTTCCCTAGTTTATTTTTCATTGAAAATTCAAATGCAAGATTCCTGCAGTACCATAACATAACATGAATCTGAACATTGGCAAAATTCTTGTGCATGAAATGACCATGATGTGATTGTTTTGGGATCCAGAAGTAGACCTGCTGACACCTGTGCTTCTAAAATTCTCATGCTGTTAGCTTTCATGGTGTTAGACATCATGGTACTTCATAAAAATAATCAAAACATAAGGTGCTTGTCTTGAGAGTTGGCTATAGTATGTAGTCTAGAATGACACTTTGCAACCCGCTTGAGTAAGAGGTAGCAAAGTGTCCTTTGAAGGTCTGCTGACTGAGGAGGTGAGCAGGACTAAACTTTGACTTGCTATCCTGTTCTTATCCGGGGAAGATAAGCTGTGTCAAGATGTTTTCTTGCACATCCTACCTTCCTTCACATATGAACTGTGATTTTGTTAGGTCACTCTCCACCTCATAGTGGCCTCATAATGGACAAAGCTGTGGCCTGTGTTGTAGGGACCCCGCATGAGAAATCAGACCTTGTTTTTCCCTTTCGAGCCCATATATCTCTGAAGGTGCTTATGGGAAGCAAATAGCAAACTGTTTTATATGCCGTATAGGAATAGCGTTAGAATTGAGCAATCCATTACTTCTTTATGGACACAAGGAAACAATCTTACCTGGATTTGAAATCCCCAAGACTGTGTCTCAGTCCCTCAGAATTTACTTTGTCTTTAGGTTAGAGTAAATTCCAAGTAAGTGTTGCAGGATTATTTTTTTCTTTTTTCTTGTTGGAGAATGTAAGTGTAGAATGTCAAAGTCCATCCTGGAGATAAATCGCTTTTCACTGATGCTTGCTGTACAAAAATGTTTTCTAGCTATGAGAGAAGGTACTGTAGAAAATGAAGAGAGGCCAATGATCCATGAAGTTTAGTAACCCTTCTGTGTTAGCCTCTACCAGATGCTTCTGTGAAGCTGCAAGAATTCCCTTGTGATACCAAGCTGTTCATAGAGGAAGTTTCTTTCTAACCCCAGGCATTTATCTGCCAGAAGCTGTTTGTTAACTGGTCTGCTTTCCTGCTACACCAATGTTTGTGGTGCTAATTGGTGGCATGCACAAACTCAGTGCAGGCACCAAAATTACATTTGTCTTCTTGGGAAGGTTCTTTGCCTGTTGTTTAAAGTAAACTTATATTTTGGGGTATGTGAGATAAAATGTTTCAGATTCCCTTTCCCAAAAATAGTAATTTTGCTTTCCTTCAAATCCCCCACTTAAGATTCGTCCTTTTAGGAAAGATGTTCTTTTTTATCTTAACTTATGCTTGTCCTCTGTTATGTTGTGCTTCCTGGATTGTTTTATAGGTATTTAACATGTTTGCTTGAAGTAGGTAGGTAAATGGTGTCACACCTTAAGTATTTGTTCTTAAGTAATTTTATTTTTTGAATCAAAAAGGCCTGGTTGGGTTCTTGTGAAATGCTTTTCTGAAGAAATAAGAATTAATTTTGTGCATTATGCTCTTTAGTCAATACCAAAATTTTGAGAAGAGAGGGTTGGATTAATTTTTTTGTCCTACCTTTGTGCTTCATTAATTACAGTGTAAAAATTACATACTGCATTTATAGTCAGCACTGATGAGTCTATTGCTGGGATACACTGGCTGGCTCTGAAGGCTTCAAAGAAGCTGTCTGAAAAATGAGAATTTGGAAATGTACCTTATTTCAAAATCTGGAAAAATATGACTTGTAATGAAAGATTTGTGTTCTTTTATATTTATCCAAAAACCACCCTGACCATAGTCTGTAATCTCACAAAGTGGGAAGAACAAATATGTGGGGTTGTTATTATTTCCTAGCTGGAATTTTGCCTATAAAAAGAACCCAGTGCAGCGAGGGGAAAGTAGCTATATTAAGCAGCATGCTTTTGTTCTGCTGGCTCATTTTCATTTTGGGTACTCAGTAAGCTGAGTGCATCCAAGCATCTTTGTTCCTCAACTCGGAGGAAAGAGAAACCCGTTAGGCGGCAGCAAAGGCTTTTTCCTCCAGCTTGTGCCCTTCCTCGTTCCCCTGCTGTGGTCAGCTGCTGTGGCACTACAGTAGCTCACTCCTAGAATGGATTTAGAGGTGTCGGTGCCATGTCACCGTAGTCTTGCATCTAGTAACACTGGAGTATAAATGGAAGATTAAGACTAATAGTGGAGAAAGAGAATTCGTATTATCAGATCATAGATTTTTCAGGCGTTTTGGGACCAGCATGATCTACTGGTTTGACTTCCTGCATAATACGGATCACTGCATTTCGTACAATTATTCTTGCGTGAAGCTGGTGTGTTATGGTTGAGCTGGAGAGTATCATTCAGAGTGAAATCCAGTCTTGATTTAAAGCTAGCTTGCTGAATAACTGTCTTTAGTGCATTCTCATGGAAATGTACTGACAGTTTGCACCTGAACACAAGGTCATACTCTGGGCAGTCTTGGTTTTTGTCAGAAGTCTTACAAGTGCTCAGATGAAAACTGCACAATTTTTATTTCTCAGGTTTCAGTAGGTGGTATTCACATAGTGTCTGATTTCAAATACGTACATATGTATGTGTGCATATTTATACTTTTTTCTTATTTTTTTTTCCCCTAAGGAAGCAGGTAATTTTCTCCCCCAAAGGTGGAGTTGGGGGAGGTTTGCAGTCACCTGGTGGGTTACCTCATGTACCCATAGTCACTATAAATTTCTTTGTGTCCTAGACCTCATAAATTCTCAGCAGTCTTCAAAATAGATCATAAGTGGGATTTAATGCTGTATAGACCTTTTTGCAGACCCTCTGCACACAGTGATGTTAACCTTGAGAGAATGAGTGAGCTTACAGCTGTAAGTTATAGACTTGAAATTGCTGGGTGAGGTTCTTTGGCCTCTACTATGCATGAGATCAGAATAGATGATCCTGATGGTCTGTTCCAGCTTCAAAGTACTATGAAGCACTGCAGAGGTCTTGTGTGGGCTATTCAGCACAAAGATAAATCAACTTCTTTGAACAAAAGCCAGAGAGGAATATTTTATCTGAATAATTTACTGTATGAAAATATTCTCTGTAGTATATTAATCTGTCATTTTCTTATCATCATATTTCTGCCACAGAAATGTGGCAATAAGAAAATACCGCTAACTCCTGTTTAAATGTAGAGGCATACAGTATATATAGAAAGTAGTGTGGGCTTTGAAGAACCCACTGTGAAGGCTTTAATTTTTATCAATTTGAGTAGATCAATGTTTAGCTTTCAGTGATCTAATTGTGTGCCTAAAAAACTAGGGAGGGAGGAGGAATCCACGAAGGTAGAAGAAAAATCTAGCAGTTTTTGGCAGCATTCAGAAGGATTAAGAATATAAAGCAATTGTATTTCTTTTCTCGATTCTTTCCATTAGGGAATGATTTATTTGGGTTAAAAGTAAGCATTGTGCTGACATGTTCTTAATGTTTGATCAAAACATGAAAGAAGCCCTTATGGAGACATCATCATTCTGAAACCTTCATCCTGATCCCCTACCAATAGGCAACGGACACTCATCTATTTTTTTTTCCTTCCTTTTTCTTCTTTATTCTTCTCTTCCAGAATCCAAGAACTTGCAGCTGTTTTTTACCTTTTTTTTTTTTGATACTCAAATAACTTTTTTGTCAGTACATGTAGAATTAATTAGGAGAGGTTTTTAATACTTTCAGCTAAAAATAATTAAAAAAAAACCTTAAAAATGCGTTCTGACTCAAATCCAGGTTTTATGACATGTTTCCATTTACACCAATATGATATAGCATGCTGACACACTAGCGAAGAATGAAGATTAGAATATGTACTGATTAAATTCCAAGAATTTAAATGGGAATATTTGCTTTATCAGTCAGAATCACATGTAAGGCTTGCGTTTTCCTTATTATTGCTGACACTGAGACCTATGAAAAATTTCATCCTTTGGAGGACAGGCAGAGGTTGGTTGTCCGAACTGTGATTTAGAATACTTTTTATTATAATTTTCATACATTTTTTGCTTCCTTCTCATTTTCTTTCAAGAAGAACAAGGAGCTAATAATAGCATTATATGAAAGAGATAAAACAGAGATGCTCCAAGTCTGATTTTGCTGAGGCCTTGAGGCTAGGAACAGCTGTGCTTTCAAACTGACATTGCCACTGTGTGGCCTTGGGCAAGTCATTAAAGTTCACTAGGCATCAGTTTCCCCTCTACAGAAAGAGGTGTCAGGAGTGTTTTGAGAGGATATATGAACATCTGAATATAGACTCATAGAAACATAGAATAGTTTGGGTTGGAAGGGACCTTTAAAGGTCATCTAGTCCAACTCCCCTGCAATAAGCAGGGACATCTTCAACTCGATCAGGTTGCTTGGAGCCCCGTCCAACCTGACCTGGAATGTTTCCAGGGATGGGGCATCTACCACCTCTATGGGCAACATGGTCCACTTTTTCACCGCCCTCACTGAGAAAAATTTCTTCCTTCTCTCTAGTCTAAATCTACCCTCTTTTAGTTTAAAACTGTTACCCCTTGTCCTGTTGCTACAGGCCCTGCTAAAAAGTCTGTCCCCATCTTTCTTAAAAGCCCCCTTGAAGTACTGCAAAAAGGTCTCCCCGGAACCTTCTCTTCTCCAGTCTGAACAACCCCAACGCTCTCTTGTCGCTTGTGTCTTCTGTGCTTGTGGAAATTACATTGCAAGAGTATAGAAATAATTTGAGTTGTCTGTAATGGCAATAGATTATTGGAAAATGTAGGAGATAGGTATCCAGGAAAAATATGTGTGCAGGGGAAATAAAAGGCAGCAGAAAACAATGGTCTAGCAAAGATGTCATCTTTACCCTTTGTGAATTAACAAATAGGAAATACCACATCTCCAAGAAATGTTATAGGTGATATGAAATAGTTGGAACTACTAAAATATACAGAGGACACTACGTGAAGACTTGCACTGAGATGAAATTTATGAGTGGATCCTTCAGCCATGTCTACAGGAGGAGAGTCTGGCATTTATTAGTGGATCAGTAGATAATACTGTGAAGAGAGAAAATATTACACTGATTCAAAAAATGTGCTACTAAGGCAATATGGAAAGAAAATTTACCAGTGAAACCCACAGTCCAGCAAAAAGTCAACGGAAGTGATAGAGAATCCATTCCATCTCTGAATAAACAGTTAACTCTGTCTGATAGAGAACCTTGCTATTTTCTTTCTTCATTAGCTTTGTTTCAGTTTTCAGGCACCGGGTCTTATGTTTCTGTCTAATAATCAAAGAGCCCAATGTGTTCAGAAATCTTCAAGATGGTAGTGGTAGATCATGAGCAAGTCACCTTTAGCATCTCTTAAACTTTGCAAGTTGAGTTGCTTTAGTCAGTCCTGATGTAAGTCACACTTTCCAGGCATTGCGTAATTTGTGCTGCTTTTTCTTTGAAATACTGAAAGAGCCTATTGAAGGAAAATGCAATTAACAGGATTTAGTCTTATGCTTGTTGATCTAGAAAGAGCCTTTGCCCAAATTATACATTATGTGCCATATAAAGGTAGGGATGCATCTGCAAGATTGTCAGCATACAATCAGTCCCTTTAAAAAAAAAGTAGTAGAAAATCCCTGTGCCCCTCTCTGCATATTGAACTAGGTTCTGGCATTCATCATGAGCATCATACAGCAAAACCTTCTGTGTAGGGCATAGAGTAATAGCCAGGTAACCTGCCATCACTCACACTGCTGCCCCAGCCACCCTTTCAGGCATTATTTGCATTAGGTTAGTTCCCAAACTGTGCACTACAGAGCAGTTGCTATCAATGACTGGTGAGTTTGAATGTCTCCTTTGTTGTTTCAGTTAGGGGTTTTTTGTGTATTAATGGGCCTTTATGTCAATAAAAGATAATCAACAGCCATGAGTCTGTTAGAACTGTTACTATATAAAAGGATGGGAGAAAGTTGGTGGTGACCCCCAAAGATTGTGATCACCAGAAAGACATCACTTGCTAATAGAGAAGGAGTCAAAAAGCAGGCTAGCAAGTGCTCAGGGAAAAAAACAGCACGAATGGTGGAAAAGGTTGAGGAGGAAGAGCAGGGGAGAGGACCAAACGGTAAGGAAA
Organism: Phaethon lepturus; assembly: GCF_000687285.1. Classification (NCBI taxonomy): domain Eukaryota; kingdom Metazoa; phylum Chordata; class Aves; order Phaethontiformes; family Phaethontidae; genus Phaethon; species Phaethon lepturus. The sequence goes on along the minus strand of NW_010539624.1, from coordinate 13,884 downwards.
TGCGTAGTGAAGGAGAAAGAGAGGTAAGAAATAAGCAAGCCACAGCAAAAGAATTAAGCAGGACAGTACGCTGATTGTGCTCTAGATGACGAAAGATATTTAAATGCCTTCCTGGTGATGTTTTCCATGTAAGCAATTTCTGTAGTTTCCACAGAAGTGTTAGCTTTTGCAAATGGGAAGAGTAGTTGGCATATAAATCAAAGGAAGACTGGTTCATGTAGCTGAAAATGAGAAGAGAGATGTAGTCTTTCTGATTAGTCTCACTCTAGAGTTGTTCAGGATATATGTGTGTGAACCTCCTTACTTTTCTGACATTATCAAGAAATGCGATAGATGCTCTGAAATATGCATGTGCTGTAGCACTCAGTGGAAGGTGACAATCTCAAACTGCTCCATAAATTACATATCATGAACTTTCTTATTAAAAAAGACTTAACAAAAGGAGCCAGCTGGCTTAAGGAGAAGGTGGCAGATGAAAAGAACACAATTCAAAGAAGTGTTCACACATTAAGGAAGTATTTTAACAGGCTTTCCCCAGACTGTAAGTGGGAATGGAATTATACATTGCATGTAAATGTCAAGTGACAATAATATCTTCTGAGTTAAATCAACCTTGCAAACTCTTTCCTATTTTTCTTAAGCAGATGAATAAAGTTTAACTTGTGATTTCCTTACTAATCATCTTAGTAAGCAGTGGGTGAGTAGACTTTTTACTTTAGATTAATGTGACATTTTCACAAGACTTTTTTTTTTTTAAGTTTATTACTTGTGGGTGTGGATCTAATCCACAGCTGTTTTTTGAGTGAATTAGGTATGCCATCTCTCATTCAAATTCTATAGTTCTTCAGTATTTTTAGATCGAACTTTTATCCATGCGTTGTTGGAGATGTGTAGTCTGTCCTGATGTCTCAAGGTAATCTCAAGGTAATCAAGACTTCTCCACTGAACATACTTTAGTGCACAGATTTGGCCCAGTCACTTTTATAGAAAACCAGATTTTAAATTGAACAAAATTCAAAAGCATATCAGTATAAAGGGGAGAAAATTCTCTCAACTAGTATGTGTCAGCTACACAAATATCGAGCATGGTCACATGGCTGTGAATTTAATTTATTTTAATAACACCATGTCTGATAGCTATCTGATAGTTTACCAGTTCTGTTTATGTATTGAACACAGGGAGCCTTCTGCTTCTTCCTGTCTAGTTACAGAATAGTTCCATACTCAGTTTCAATTTTTATTCCTGTTTTTTTTTTCAAAACTGCCCCTTTAAATGCCATGAGGCCCCCACAAAGCTACTTCTTTCCTACTATGGGCAAAGATAATGGTGTTATCTAAAAAACATGCTGGGAGACCATCATCTGTGGTGTACTGTAAGCCATCAAACAAATTCCAGTTTCCTCTCAAAATCATAAATATTTGTGCGTATGTGAGAGACCCAGGCAATACAGAATTGCATTGCCCTTTTTTGCACAGAGATGTACATTTTCCATATGATAACAAAGTAGCAGCTCCTCATAGTAGGAGAAATTTTTGTATGAAGTTGGTGAGAAATGAAATTCCAGCAATGGAAAGATTTAGCTCTGTCACTTACCAGTATGCAAGCAAGAGAATGAATGCCACATACCAGCGATTCATGCCAACCAGGGGAGATCTGCCAATTCACAGAAGAGATTTTATGCAAAGGAAGCCTGCTGGAGGCAGAATGAACTGCTGGTTTTCATTATGCTTGCAGTTTGTGTCCAGTCTTTGCCTTTGGCTTGTCTGTGTAAGAGGGTTAGGTTGTGGGTTGGTTTTTTTTGTGTTGGGGTCTTTTTTTTTTTGTTTTTCTTCTTTGGTCATCTTGAGAAGTTATGGGCTCTGAAAGTCCTAGCTTTAGTACTGCTGCATGGTTAGCGCTTGGAGTGCAATATCGAGATGCGATTCATGCTGAATTCCGTGTTGTGTGGGGTGAACATCACTTGACCTTCGCTTGCATGTGAAATTGTTTTCTAGACTCCTTTAGTTTAACCTTGGTTGTGTTCTGTCTGTGAGTTCTCTTCATACCCAAAGCATATGGAAGTATCTACATTTTAACAAACAATTAATTTAGTAGAAATAGACACGAGTATCATCTCCAAACCTTCCCATTTCTGATAATCTAACAGATCAGTGTTTCTGACTTAAAAACCCCAAACTTTCCATTGTTAGCTCTATATTACGAATCTGATGTAGCTTTTGTTTATTCCTTTAAGTATGTGGACCTGTGTCAGCTCTGTTATAAGGCACATCACTGTGCTGTCCACAGTGGTGTAGAAGGTGGAATTTAAAAGAGCTGACTGTAAAACTGGATTGTTTTTCCACCCTGAGCTGCTTGGTCCTGCAGCAACAGCATGGCTAGTGCCCCGGCTAGTTAGCTGAAGTCCAGCCTTGCTCTGTCTGTGACTTCCAATCTAGCTTCTCTAGATTTTGAAGTCAGTAGTGCTAAGGGTTGTAGAAGCAGAAATATAAAAACTTAGGCTGGGAGAGCATGTGGGTTCAGAGAAAAAACAAAAAAGTTAATTTTGGAAGTATCTAATCAAAATATTTGACATTTAAAAACCAGACATATTTTGGCATTTTTCCTCTCCCAGCTGTTTTGTTTTAGGTCAATGTTAAAATTTGAGCACTGGAAGAGTGCTCATTTGTGCCTGCATGAAGCTGTTGCTGTTGGTTGTGGAAACTTAGTTTGGATTCTGTGGGGTTTTTTTGTGTGGGAATATAACTGAACTGAGCTGAAATAAGTCAATGCTGGATTGTCTTGAAGTGAAGTCTTGGTCTTACCTTCCTGTTTGGTACGTGTTCTACTGCTTTAACTTGCACTAGAGTTCACGCACACTGCAGTCTGCTCATCGAGCTTTGCTTGCATTAGAAAGAACAGCTCGCTCGGTTTTAGTGGGACCAGTTTGTTGAGCAGTTCATGCACAAGCACCAGTCCTGACACCCGTGAAGCGTGAAGGAGTACGCAGTGAGGGACCGGGAGTGAGGCTGTCTCTACTAAAACTGCGCTCTCCGTCGCTTTGCGAGGTGACTCTCCCATGCTTCTGTCCCGCGTCATGGCCCGATTTGCTTGGCCAGGCCATTGATGATGCACCATGGGACTCCTGTTTCTTGTGGTGCCACGTGCAGCATGGCTGGTCCGTGCAATTAGATTTCTAATCGGATATATCTGCGCCAGACTCGGATATTATGGCAGCTTGAGCCCAAAACCAAGATAGAATGTTTCAGTAAATGCAACTATCTGATGAAATAAGCTCTGGTGAGGGCTTGTTAGCTTGGGCTCTGAGCTGGGCTGCCTCCAGTTCTGGACAGAGAAGTAATGTTTCTGAGAATTTTGAAGGTCTTGGGTGGAAAGCGTTTATTTTCCTATTTTTACTGATTATTTTTTTTTACTTAAATATCTTTCCAGACCATTTCCCATTTCCCCCAAATGGAGGAAATTCCAAGTAACTACTCCATTTAGTTTAATGAAGGTGCACTTTGCATGAGCTTCTCTGAGATGAGAAATATAATAGGTTCATTAACACACAAGTTTTTCCGTGAAAAACCTACTGGTATTGTTTACTGCTGGGTAATAACAGTCATGCCTTTTATTAGGGACAGACTTGCAGTAAAATATTTATTTTTCCACCTGTCAATACAATTTAAAATAAGAGAAGAATTGGTTATTGACAACATAAAGCATTAACACTTGAACTGTAAACAAAACAGGCGTGGATTATCTCTGTAGAATTCTTAGCGTGTAAGTAGAGATCTTGTGTAATAGAAGAAATTATGCTGCTTAAAAAAAATTCTAACAAATTGGAAATGAACTTGTTGGAATCATTAAAAAATCATTAGAAAATCATTAAAAAAAAAAGATTTTGCTGGTATTCCTTTCCAGTGGAACTCATAGATAAAGCAGCCTGTGAACCTTTCATGGAAATTGTAAATGCCCATTAAAAGTTTTGAAATAAGATACATCATTTGAAATAGCAGTTTTAGAAAGTGTTCTGAGGGATCAAGAGTAGCAATTACACCTTAACAGGTATTTCATTGTTCCTTGTGAGGAATGTTACCATGTCAAGTTCGGAGAGGAGAAAGCGGGTAGGAGGAGGACAGCAGAAGACTCCTTGTTTTTAAATATTCCCAGCCACCCATCTCTGGTTTTGAGGAAGACGAGCTCAGCAGCAGCTCGGGACTCTGAACCGTGCTCTGTTGTGTGGTGTAGACATGCCCACGCCTCCACTTGTTAGTCATAGGAAAATCCTTTCTCATTGAAAGTATTAGTGAATGTTGTTTTCAGCCTTAATTTCATCATATGTTGAAATCCACTAAGAGAGGGATATGTATGTATACGTTTAGGAAAATAGAGGGAGTTTTGTTACTTATTTTATAAGAAATTGGTCAGATTTCTGTGTGAAGATAACATATGCTTTGTACTTGCTTAGAAAATACAGGTGTGGTTCCTCTACCTTTTTCTTGGCAAACAAGTTGGCTTAGGAGGTTATTCCCCCCCAACTCCACCCTGCTACAGTTTGCCACCCCCTCAATTGTGCTGGTACAACTGTTTGTGTATCTGCACTTCAGATTCAATTACTGGAATACCGTGGTTTGGTTTTTTTTGTTTGTTTTGGTTTGGTTTTGGAGGATGGAATGCTATTTTTAGCTTGGATTGTTTCGTTAATCCAATTTATAGTATAACCCTGTTAAAAGTCATATTATCCTAGCTGAGGGGCAGCAGAGGAGGAACAGAAGAACAGCAAGGAGGAGTGCCTGGGGAAATAACCTCTGAAACTCCCTTTCTTGCCAAAGAGAAGGTACATGAACCTCAGCCTTGGTGCGTTCTTGCTGCTTGTCTGTCAGTGTAACTTCTGTTTCTGTTCTTGGGCTTGTGGATGGCGGCAGTGTTGAGGAATGCTGATTCACTCATTTGTTGAACAGAGCACAGGAGTGCTGGATGGATATCACCATAATGCCAGGAAACTGATACAGAATTATGACAGAGGAGAACTTGAATTGCTTCTCTAAACTGTTGCATCTTCTAAATGCTTTATCTTCCTTTCAGTGTTCCTGCTTACTAGTTACACTGTCTTTGTTAACCTCAGAGTGTTTTTTCTGCAAAATTAAGTAGGTGTGAATTGGTAAAATAAAGATTAACCTCACTGCGACCTTGGAATTTACTAAGGAGAAAAGAGGTGCTGGTCAGGTGCTGGTCTCTTGTCTGAAGGGAGAGAAGTAGCCTGGGAAATACATGGGCCTTAATATTTAGTTATGCAAACAGCCATTTTTGTTTGGGGAAGCGTGTACATACTGCCTGTCTTCATGTCTTGGTGCTGTATGTGTGGCATGAAACACAGACATTACAGTAGCAAAAAATACATAGATATGATATAAAGACTTTTTTCTCTTTCTGTTCCATAGCAAACTCTGTTTTCTGTATGAGACATCAGTTGATGTCTTTTTATTCTTTGTATGCCTCAGCCTAGATTAAACCATCTTTATTTGTGTTAAATAATATTTTACTTTGGATTTTATACAGCAAAGCACGTCAGCACATGTTGGAATGCTTTGCTAAATCAAACTTTCTATGAGCACCCTGTTTATTTCATTAGGTGTTACCTCAGTGTCGATAAGTGGTTGGAAGTATTGCCCTTTACCTTGCAGTCTGTTTGGATACTCTGGCAGAAATATCTGGTAAGATAGATCTTTGTTACTGCTCTCGAGTCGAAACTGGGATCATTATGACTTTTTAGCCTTCCCCTGGTAGTCTTTAAGAAAAAGCAAAGTACTGTAAGGAAGTTGCTTTCAAAAGCACAGTTGGCCTAGTTCTGCTGGCAGTGGAGTTTAAGGGAGTTTCACGTTGAGCAAAAGTTTCATGATTACTTTATTATAGAATAATATAGTAAGTTATTTTCAAAAGTGGTTAGTAATACTGGGTGCCTCAGCTTCTCTGTGCCCACTCTGAGATGACTGTGTTTTCAGAATGTGTGCAATAACCGCTCGCTGGAAATGCTGGCCCCTTGAGACGTTTCAAAGTGGGCATTCAGCAATTGAGATGTTTCAAAGTGGGCATTCAGACCCTGCATGGTCTGTTTCTGTTGAAATCCTGACTCTCTCTACAATATAATATACTTGGGTTTCATTTCCATGGGATTGGCAGGAACCTCCTGGGTCACTGAATCTTGTCTCTTCCCATTTGAGACTGTCATAGCCTACAGGGAAATTGCTTGTAACACAAGATGTTTTTTGTTTTTTTTTGCCAGGAGTAGTCTGTAATCTAACAGACACTCTTGGATCATCTTACTTTAAAAAAAAAAAAATCAGGGAGAAATGGATAATTGAAGATTATTTTCACTTATTTGCTGAATAAAACAAATGTTTAAATCCTGACTGAAAAGCACTGCCCTTTCCTTTGGAAAATAAAACCTCAGAAGACTTTACTCAGGTACAGCAAAATGCTTTACCTGAATCCAAGTATTGTAGTTTGATTTGCAATTTCTTAAGAGAAGACAAATAGAAAATGAGATGAAACTTTAGTAATCATTCACAAGCAATAGTTCTGGTGCAGCTGTGGGCACAGTCAACTATGTGTTCTATGCTGGTTTTTCCTTTACAAGCTCTGGTAGTCCTGTCTCCCACACTCCTCTCACTTTTATTCCTTCTACTCAGCTTCTTCTCTCATAAAACATAGGAAACTCAGATTCGACTTCTTTCTTTGCTTGAGAGAACTTGAACTCACTTTAAGCCATCTTCCAGAAGGATAGTGTAGATACAAGGTTGTTGGATATTGAGGGATATCATAGCATCACAGAATGGTTGAGGTTGGAAGGGACCTCTGGAGGTCATCTTGTCCAACCTTTCTGCTCAAGCAGGGCCATCTAGAGTAGGTTTCCCATTCTCTTATTAATGTGATTTCATTTTGTAAGACATACCTACTTTTCACTGGAGTGCTGGTATCTAGGTGACGGTATTGGTCTGTAAAATCACTCATGCACACTCGTTCTCTAACTCCGTGTATATGAAAGCTTTCTGTGCAGGTGGAATGGCTTCATTAGAGGACAGTGAGGGAAATCCAGCTTGAAATACTCGACAGCCCAGTTAAGGCATTTCCTGAGAAGTTGGAGGTTTCTTTAGGACCAGCTTCAGCAGTAAGTAGCTTCTGACTGTTACATGGAGGGAAATTACTGTGCTGAGTTCCCCTTTACTCCACTAATTTCCATTCCCTGTACGGTTGTTGGCCCTCTAAACAGCAATAATTTTTCTTCTCTTATGAACTGCAGTGGTTAGTTCCCTATTCAAAGGGCTCCGTGGAGATTTTTGGGCATTCCTCTTTGAACCATTTCTCTGGTTTTAATGTGAGGACAGCTGCATTCAGGAGATCAGATTTGTTTTCTCCTGCCTTTTGCTGTTCCTTTGTATTGCTTCTAATTTCTTTTAGTTTAGAATTTTCTGTACTAACGTTCGGCTCTTTGCAGCCTAGTAAAATGTTACAGGTCAGGGGATGAGATTGGAAGGAAATCTCCTTTGGTGAGGGTTTTGTGAGGAGCCGTCCGTGTGTACGCAAGAGAAAAAGTGAAGATGCATCCTCAGTGCTGCAGAAGCAATTAATCTCCTGTTTAAGTTCCTGTTGGTCTATATAGTCTGGAGGACCATGGCAGGTATATATACCTGTGTGTATATATATATATACACACACAAGTATGTATAGGCAGAGGAGGAAAATAAGACAGTGGTTTTCTACATAGGTCTGTATCCTTTCACTACTGAGCATATAGACAGTAAAGGGACATCTTGCTACCGTCTTCTCCAGGTGTTTTGTGAATCTATTTTTAAAGAATATGGATTGATTGATAGTTTTGTTTCAAGATGTATTGTCCAACTTGAATTACCAACAGTTTTGAGTAGACCAAAATCGGGAGTGCAGGTGGGTGTCTTAGCGCTTTTGGTTTTGAAGATGAAGTACTTGCTAGCAACAAAATGCTTAGCTGTATCCTGAATTGAGAATGTACATTCTCCTCCCGAAGATGGAACTAAATCAAGGAGTTGGGGAGCTTGTGTTCCTCTGCTGTCAGCCGTAACTTGAAACCTCCTGGCAAAGTGTGTATTTTATCTGTTGCTGGTGCATATGAAGACAACTGCCTACTATTGCTGTTGCTATTGGCTCAAGTGACAGATGTTTGCGCTACGTGTGTTTTAGAAGTCTGAAACCTACTGTCAAAATTTGTGGGCAATGGTGTACCATTCCTCTTCTGCCTTGAATTATGGGAGAGTCTGATAGAAAAAACAGCATGTAGCCTTGAAATTCAAAGCAACCTAATATGTAGTGCAAGAGGTAGAACTGACAATGTCCTGTTTTCTTTAAATGGAAAGTTTGACTTTTGTTAGCCAATGCTATAAAGATATGAGAGTGTATATATATTTATGTTAATCCATGTTGTCTGTGCTTAAGCATTCATTTTAAGTACTGCTATATTTGTAGGCTTAGAGCCTTCCTGTAATTTCATGGTATTCCAGACTATTTTGTGTTTGAGATAGTCTGTGGTGGAAGTGAATGCTTATATGAGTTGCTGTGTATTGGCTGCAGGACAGCTGTAATACCCTAAATAAGCAAATACCGATGTTGTAACTTTTGCACAGAAAAAGAGGTAGTTGTGAAAAATCTTTAGAAATTTTGCTAACTTGTGGATGTCTATAGGGAACTAAAGTAAATATGAACTCGGATGTTAGAAGGAAATGCAAGTTTTGGATAAATGGGTGGCATTTTAGACAAGTGTTAATATAGGAAGTATTAAATCTGCATTGACTTGACTCTATCCTGTTATTGCAACTTGTGTTTTAACACTGTGGGGTTCATGATATGTAACCCAGCACTGATTAATTACAGTTAGAATCAGCAGTAAGGCACCTGAGCATGATCAGTTTGGTTTCTTAGTAGAAATGAGAAATTGAACTCTTGCTAGTGTCTTTATGAAATTTTGTTCTTTAATATTTAGGGAGACTTTTCAGAGTAATATCCCTGTTTCCATTATAACAAGAGAGAATGAAGTCCTGCGAGTGGAATTCATAGTCATGAAAGTGTGCATATTCAGCCAGCTAATTTTAACATGATGCACATGCGCCTTGAAAATGAAAATTATGGCCTTGAACTGAGATTTCTGCGAGTAAAAGATACAACATTGCAAAATGTGTAATCTCTGGGTGGTGAGGGTAAGGACTTGTGGAGAAATGCTTACTAAACTCAACATATTTAGCCTAGATAACAAGGAGACTTAACTACAGTATGCAGCTTCAATGGTATTTTGTGGCAGTAGCTAAAAGCATATGGAGAGAGTTTGGAATGCATTCCTTAGATACGAATTAGAAACAAGATTAGGATAAATTTTGATTAGATAACAGAAAGACACTGATCCAGCACTTGCAAAGCGTTTGATTTTGCTGTTGAGCTAGGTTGTTGGCCTGCAGAGTGAAAGGTTTGAGTACTTTGGAGAGTTAGCTGGCTTTGTAGCTGGAGTCTGGCTGGAGGGTACTTAGCAGATAATGTGGTCACAATCTGCTGTAAGAGAGACAGTGCCTTGAATCCCATTACCATGAATCTCTACTGCCTTCCTCACAACCAAAATAAAAGTAGCAGCAGGTCTTGCAGAGCAGATAAGGGACAATGCCTTTTGAGTCTTTCAAAAGCCATAAATAATGATTAAATTTTGATTCTTCTTGATATTATAGTGCTGTAATGGGTTGGTGGGATTTGGGAGAGTAAGTTGTGGGATGGTGGTAAGGAGAGAGAAGTCTTTTTTTTTTTCTAATTTCTTGTTGCCTAGTAAGATTGGGTCAACTGGTGTGTTCTGGTCTATGGTGGAGTCTGTTGTAAGGAAACATTGAAGTTGCTGGGATCCCTGCCTCGGTGAGCTATAAAACTTTACATTCCCATAGAGTCACCCACAGCTTCTCATCATTAGCACTCAAGCTTTGCTCTGCATCTGCTCCTTACCAGGAAGGGGTAGAAGTGCTCTTAGCTCATCAGGTAAAGGGAGAGTGTGGTGGGAGCAGAGCAGCCATGCACAGTGGGTTATTGCAGTGTGTAATGTGGGACGACAAGAGATGAGAGTTTTTTAAAAGCAAATAGAATAACCTGTAATGTAAGTTTTCTTTTACATCTTGTTTAGGAGATGGGGAGATGAGTGGCTGGGAACAACATGAGAGATTTCCTCTTAGCTCTCAGCACCTTGGACTGCAGATGGAAAATGGACACCAGTATCTGTCAAAGAGCAGAAATAGGGGATGGACAAAAACTGACGTGTATACAGTCCATCAGGTCTATCGTTATGTCCATAACGCCTTCAAGGGCAGGCGATGATCATGCGTTAGTGATGCGTTCAGCGATTTCCCAGCATATGTAATATACTTCATGTGCATGAAAGAACAGCAGCAGGGAAACAGCAGTGAACATCACTGAGACTGAAAACAGGCCGGTGGATGTGTGGAACGATCAGGACATGAAAAATGTAGGGCAGGATGTAGTTACCGATAATGTCCCTCTTGCCCAAACTGTGTTCCACCTTTTTGTTTGAGCTTTGTTTTAATGCATCTCTCAAGTTGCAACATTATTATTCTTTATTTAAAGCTTTTTTTAACTTTTTGGAAAGATGGCGTTGATACAGCTTACTTATTGTTTAACAATCCACTTCTCTTCCCCTAAAAAAAAAGATTCAGGCCACTGTAGTTTCTTTATGTTGTGGATATGATTCATTTTGGCCATGGGAGGAGAATGACAGTTACTTGCTACACAAACCTTTCCTGTGATTCATGGAGTGCCATTTGTGTCAGCCTCGAAGGAGGCACTTCATATGCTTCCTAGCAGGAAGGAAAAAGAGCATGATCATCGTTACCAGATAGGATATGGAAATTGGGTCGGAGGGAAGGAAAAAGGGAGAGGGAAATGGTGTTTTTTCAGAAGAAATTTGCAGGATGGCCAAGATTCTGTCTGCAATATCCATTCATCTACTTAATGAAAAATGGATACATACCAAGCCTATATATAATTAAGGGAAACATCATGACTATAATTGCCATGTTCACAAAATAGTATGGGTTATTATGTAATTTTTTTGTGTAAATATATCTTAGCACTTCTCCTTCTGTCTCCTGGATCCATCACCGTTTCATGTGGTATGAAGCTCCTATCCCTGAGTGATGTGTTTCAGCAACAGTTTCGGGTTTTGCTCTCAAGCTAAGACAGCAGTATACAATGCTTTATGTTAGCTTTTTGCAGAGGCAGATTTTTGTGCTGTAGAATACTGATGCAGTTAGCAGCCTAGGAAGCACAGTATCTTGCCAGATCAGAAGGCATTTTCCTTTCTTCACAAAAAAGTAATTTAAAAAGCTATACCACAGTTTTCTTCCTAAAAATAACACAGATTGGCTACTTAAGCTGCTTGTAAAGAAGAATACTCCATTAAATGACAACCTCTAATGCTGCACGGCAGGCTTTGGGGATCTTTCACAGCTTCCAGTTGCTTCTAGCTGTTTTCTCTGTACATGGAAACTGCAGGGTAGGAATAAATGGGAATAGGAGAAGTGGAAAGTTATGTTTCCTAATTTCTTAATTTCCTAAATGGGTTAGGGACTTGTGGCTGGCTGCCCTCCCGCAGTTGGCAGTATTTGGTGTGCTACATGCACCTGTGTCAGGAGATACAGCTGTGGCTGTTCAGCCTTGAAGCATCTACGAAGAGTCCTTGTCCAGCTGAGCAGATGCACAGCAATGTTAGAGTGGGAAAGCAGAGGTGTAGTTAGAGATGAAAGGAGTGAAATTAGGAGGGATGCAGAAGAGAATAAAAGTGGATGTGAATTATTAATCACATGTCCTGTATTCATTGATTTTCACTGGCAATTAAAATTTTACTGTTTGATTCACGAGTGCTGTTCAGTCTCCCATTATTTCCTGTGTTATAAAATGCTGGCTCCGTTTTGATTTTGCAGTAGCTATGTTTATTGGGGATAAGGGATCTAATTATAGCTGTGAACTATACTGTACTGAGAGGGCATTTAAGTTTCTTCTGACTATCTCTGAGGCAATGTGATGAGTCATGAAATATAACTTTTGCATAAAATATCCTGATTGCCTAATGACTAGGTGTTGGTAGATGAAATTACACACACTCTCTCATGAAACCAGGGAAGTGCCTTTCTGAGTAGCTGTTTGTTCAAGTTACCCAAGAAATGTCAAGGTTTACAGTTGCAAAATGGGAAAAAAGTGTATGTTTGAGGAGCTTGAAGACACCTGCTGTGCCTTACAGAGGCTTTAGATATTCACAGCATTAATAATTGTCTTCATAGCTGTAAAGAAAAAATGCTACCTGAAAATAGTACAAGTGATCATGTATAAAATATTTTGTTTTGCAGATGATGAAGAGGATGTTAACAGTATGGAAAATGTCATGTTAGAGTATGCTGCAATGGACAGAGAACTTAATCATTATATGAGAGCAATTGAAGAAACGGTAAATCAGGTAAACTGTCACTTCTATTAAAACTATGAAAATATCTCCTTATTTAAATATTATCTCCTAATAGATACAAATGTTACATTAAAACAACACATAGTTGTAAAGATCGATTTTTTGTCAGGTATAAAATACTAAAGTTGCCAGTATAACTTAATTTTTCTTCCTAGCTTGCATGCAGTGTGATACAGTTTCTAATTTTTCTAATTCCTCCTCACCAAATTCTTGCACCAGTTGGAATACGGGATGTATAGTGCTTTGGGAATGACTGAGGACTGTGTGCTTAAGACACCGTAGTCTCAGATGATACCCACTTCTCGTATTGCGGAACATGGAAGCTGCGTAATGAATGAGGCAGCTGGTTTCAGGAATAAACAAGCAGTTGTGGCAGCAGGGAACTGATGAAGCCTGGTTTCCAGAGTCTTTCTGCCATGTGAATTTGTTGGTGCTTAATAAAGGGTGAGCTTGTTAATTGGGTTGCATCCAAAGCAGTGTGGCCAGCAGGTCGAGGGAGGGGATTCTGCCCCTCTACTCTGCTCTGGTGACACCCCACCTGGAGTCCTGCGTCCAGCTCTGGAGCCCTCAGCACAGGAAAGACATGGGCCTGTTGGAGCGGGTCCAGAGGAGGCCACAAAAATGCTCACAGGGATGGAAGATCTCTCTTGTGAGGACAGGCTGAGAGAGTTGAAGAGTTGAAGAGAAGTTGAAGAGAAGGTTCTGGGGAGACCTTACTGCAGCCTTCCAGTACTTCAAGGGGGCTTCTAAGAAAGATGGGGACAGACTTTTTAGCAGGGCCTGTAGCGGTAGGGCAAGGGTAATGGTTTTAAACTGAAAGATGGTAGATTTAGACTAGAGATAAGGAGGAAAGTTTTTCACAATGAGGGTGGTGAAACAGTGGCACAGGTTGCCCAGAGAGGTGGTAGATGCCCCATCCCTGGAAACATTCAAGGTCAGGTTGGACGGGGCTCTGAGCAACCTGGTTGAGTTGGAGATGTCCCTGCTCATTGCCCGGAGTTGGACGAGGTGACCTTATAAGGTGCTTTCAAACCCAAAGATTCTGTGATTCTGTGAGTTGTTTGCTCAATCAGCTAGGGTCTCGTTTGCTACCTGGGCACTCATTTTTGCAAGAGCTGTTGCATTTCAGCATGTTGAGGGGGTTTGGCGTAGAGCGCGCCTGCAGCTGCGCAACAGGTGCCGGGTGAAGTGCACACAGCACGGGTTGCGTAAGCTCCTCTTCATTAGCAAACCGGCCTCGGCGGAGCAGGCCGTGGGTCAGGCAGCCGCACACCAGCTTTCGGAGGACTCCTCCCTCCCGGACAGAAGGCCACGTCGAACAAGGTCCCCGCTCGCAGGTCCCCGCTGCGCCTCGGAGCGCGGCGCTGGG
>NW_010539623.1:2278-4187 GCF_000687285.1 Phaethon lepturus | reverse complement strand
GCGTAGGTGCCACCAGCCCCAGCAGATCGCAGGTCTCCGAAGAGAGAAGGGAAAGCGAGCACACGTGTCTGAGCTCAACTTTCAAAGATAGGAAGCCAGAATGTTGCTAGAGCAGAAAACACAAATCCAAGAACTCAGACTATCTCCTGCTATTCATGTTAGTATTTTAGGCCATCAGCTGCCAGCAAGGAGGTTGCGGGGGATGAATCAGACTTAGGCTGCAGCCCCTAAAGGAAGTGTTTACAGTGAGGCAGGAAAGGAAAACGCCCAGATTCCTACAATCTCTTATAAATACACTGCCTTATAATTCAGCAGCTTTTCAGCATCAACATCTAAACTGTAGTGAAAAATGTCCGATGGCATGAACTAAGTGAACTGTTCTTAGTGTCCGAGAGTGGGAGATGGATCTGACAGCCACGGAGGAAGGCGCAGCACCTGCCCGAGCACCAGGACCTGTACAGCATTACTGAACTACAGGGATGCAGTCATTTTTAGTGTGTAATTTATGGAGGAAATAACATACAGCTGGCATCCTGGCTCTCTTGGGCTTTCAGCCTGACGGGTCCTTGGCTGCACTGTGGTACCACCTACCCTGCAGCCATTCCCCGCCAGCCTGCTGAGGCCATCCCGCAGTGAAAAAGCCACGCTCTGCACGTGTAGCACTGCCCCGAGGAGCAGCTGAGCCCTCCAGGCCGGGCTGGGCATCCCAGCCCCATGGAATCCCCCGTGTCAGCGCAGAGCCGGCCGCGGTTCCCAAGGGCCGGTGCTGCAGCGTGCCTGGAGCTGGGCGTCTCCACGCTCGCAGAAGCAGCACGGTAAGAAGCACGGGTGTGAAACCGCAGCGAGCGATGAAGACCCCCTACGAATGACACGTGGGGCTGCAAAACAGTGAGGCATAACAGCCATGAAAGCAGGAGGAAATGGAGGCTCCTTGCGCACCGCTGAGGATGAACCCGCGTGTTCAGCAGCAGGCAGCCCGGGCGAGCGCTTCAGTTAAGAGGTGAGAAAGCACACCCCAAAGCACTGAGCAGAGCACGCTGCCATGCACTGGTGTGGGAAGAATTAAAGGACGTTACCTGCTTCTTGTGGGGCCGTCAGGTGGGTTTAGTCCTCGGAAAGGTTGCAGGGTAGGTGTGGGCGTCCTGGCAGGGAAGGAGATCTGTCGGGGCTGAGGCTGCCTGGTCAGGGTGCTGCCCCGTGCAGGGCACAGCTGCCCAGGACCCTGCTGTCGACAGCTCGGGAGCGCGGAACCACAGCAATGAACTCCTTCTCCAAAAGTGCTTCATTTATCACCCTCTTTTTGGGACGGTCGAGTATCTGGTGCCCTCTGTTGTTCTACTCACATCAGCTCAGTGCTTCGCTGTCGTTTTTTCCTACCCAGTCTATGCTCCCCCCACTCACCTCACACAAACTAGCCATTAAAATTTAATATTTTCAGACATGAGAAAACAAGTAATTTCTGAAATAAAACCCATAATGGTTGCAAATTGCCCTTCTGGCAGTGAAAGGTCCCCCAGGGAGCACAGTAGCCTGGGGGGGCTCCGGCGCGATCGCAGAGCATGCCCCAGGCAGGCAGCAGTGCGGGGGCCATGGCCTTTCCGAGGGGGCACTATCAGTGACAGTGAGCCTGGGGCAAGGGGACACAGCCTGCTTCTCTTCGGTGTCTTTACGAGGAATGTGACAGACATTATTGAAGGTGAAGACATTATTTCCCTCAGTAAGTTTGCAGATGACACCAAGCTGGGTGGGAGTGTTGATCTGCTGGAGGGCAGGAGGGCTCTGGAGAGGGATCTGGACAGGCTGGATCGATGGGCTGAGGTCAACTGTATGAGGTTTAATAAGGCCAAGTGCAGGGTCCTGCACTTCGGCCACAACAACCCCATGCAACGCTACAGGCTTGGGGAGGAGC
>NW_010539623.1:0-1779 GCF_000687285.1 Phaethon lepturus | reverse complement strand
TTTAGATTGGATATTAGGAAAAATTTCTTCACCGATAGGGTGGTCAAGCATTGGAACAGGCTGCCCAGGGAGGTGGTGGAGTCGCCATCTCCGGAATTGTTCAAAAAATGTGTGGATGTGGCGCTTTCGGACATGGTTTAGGGGACATGGTGGTGTTGGGTTAACGGTTGGACTTGATGATCTTGAAGGTCCTTTCCAACCTTAGTGATTCTGTGATTCTGTTATGGGCCTGCTTGCCCTCTGTGAAGCAGCCAGGTCACCTAACGCTGCTTGTCAGCATCACTGGTAATGACAGTCGCTGCCAAGCAGGCATGGGCGAGAGATACCGGTGTGGCAGTGAGCGCGCTACAGGACTGTTAGAAACAGGTCCTTTAGAAACATGGTGAAGAACATGCCCCCGTAGTATTTTATAGTCATTTGGATGGCTTTTGCTCTCTGTTGGCTGCAGCAGTTGCAGTCCCATCTATGTGAGGCAGCTGACAGGAGCCAGACTTCGACTCCCTCAGGATTTGTCCCATTAATTCATGTCTCCTGAGGTTGTGGTTCCGAAGGTGACAACAGCAGACTGAGCAGCAGCCATGGGCTCCCCAAAGGCAGCTGGAGGTCACAGGGGAAACTGCATAAGTGGGCAGGGAAGACTCCTCCATACTGTCTCCTGGAGCACTCTGAGCATTGCCTGGGCAAAGCTTGGAGGCCATTTTGGAGATTTTTCAGTATTTAGAAAGAAAAAAGCCTAGTCCTAGGGAGCATTTGAACAACATGTAGCAGGTCAACCCACTCCCCATCTCCCCTGACTTTTCTAGGCTGCTGACTCATGGACGAATGCATTTCCCCCATGGAAACATTAGGGGTGTCAATGTGGGCAGGCTGCGGAAACCTGGACCCAGCTGTGTCCAGCTGTGGGATTCAGCTGGGGGGTGATACTCTGACCCTGAGCTGCGGCTGGGAGGCTGAACCTGGGGGCCAGCCTGGTGCCACAACATGAACCCAGGGCATAGCAACGCATGGGTGGCAAAGGTCCAGACAGAGTTAAAAGGGCTTCCCCAAGGGTGGGAGCAGCAGCCCCTTGGGGATGGCTGCTCTAAGGAGCTGTCTGTGCCAGGGCTCCGCAGTGCAGCAGGAGGGGAGCTGGCAGGAAGACTCAGCTCTGAAATTTCTTGGACTTTGTGCTTTTATGGCACTGGACAAGTCTTGCTTTCATCCTAGAAGTGTTCCTTTGCACCTGTCTGACCCATTGGCCCGAAGGGGAAGGGCAGTCAGCAAGGTCCAGGCTGTTTTGTAGAGCCATGTACTTAGCAATATGCTGGTACTGCCTGAACCACCCCCAACCTGCCAAAGGAATATGATAAAAACAAACTGAATTATTTTAATAATGCAAACAACTTGAAATACACAATGAGGTAAAACATGATATATTATTTTGTACATTTTGGCAATAAGGATCAATTGACTTTTTCTGCAAAATGAACGAAAACAGGGAGACACACATGGGTCACCTGTTTTCCTGTAAGAGTAACGAGTAGGTGCTGGAGGGTGGGATGGAGACATGTTAATGACCAGCGATTACATACACACTTTTACACATCTCTGTGAAATAACTTACTTGTTTAATAGAAACATAGAGTATCAATCGCAATTAACTTAGTAATGCTAAACCTAACAAAGATCTCCCTAGAGAGAAAGAACAATAGTTATCTCAGTAATGCTGAAGCTGTATCTTCTCTTGACGTTACAGAGTTGTTGTGGGGGTTTTGGGTTTGGTGTTTTTCATTCCCCTTG
>NW_010539622.1:0-35042 GCF_000687285.1 Phaethon lepturus | reverse complement strand
GGCAAGGGTTGCATGGGCCCTTCTTTCCCTTCCCCTACCACTGCCCCTTGTGAAGAGGTGCCACCTCTTCTGCACTGAGCCCTGAGGGAGAAGGGAGGAGAGGGCCTGGAGTCCATCGAGCTGCTGCCTTCCCCAGATGGCAAGGGACATCCCCATTAGCTGTCCTGCCTTCCCCAGATGGGAAGGGACACCCACAACTTTGCAGAAGGTGTCCTGTCCCACTACCACCCAGGCCCTTACTTCAGACCATCACCAGCATCAGCCCCACCAGTGACCTGAGGCACACCACCACTAGCAGCTGCCCTGCGCATGGGCTTTGTCCTGTTGAGCACAAGGCAGTGGTCCTCCCAACGCATAGTAGTCCCCTTGTACTATCCACACCTCACCCATCTGGATACCGTCAGAGGCTGTGTCACGGACCTCACTAAAGCCAGAGTAAACTGCAGTCACCACTCTCCCTTTGTCCTGTCAGGACAGTTGCCTCCTCAAAGCAAGGCTCACGTTGGTCCCAGCACAACTTTGTCCATGGTAAAGCTGTGCTGGGTGTTCCCTGATGTCACCTTCTCCTTTGTGTGCCTCCAAGTGATCTTCTGTCATTCACCGCTCTGCCCTTGTACCACTGGGCTAGCCAAGCAAGCTCTTGGGTCAAGCATGGCATGACTTGCCCTTGGCGAATCCCTGCTGGTTCCCACCATCCAATACGTGCTGATTTTGCCTCTCTTCTGTCCTGGATGAACAGATTTCCTATCAAAGGCCAGGAGGACATTTCATCCCATGGCTTGCAGCAGGTAACTCTTGGATTCCCTTCAACTTCTTTAAGACTCCTACAGTGTCACCACAGCTGCATCTTTTTTTCTCCCACTACTCTAGTTCAAATTTAACATCTGTTGTGACAGAAACAGTCAGATTCAACAATATTGGCTCAAAATAGGCTGGAAAGCTGTTCTTACCCCAATACAGCTCATAAATCTATCCACGTGAACAGAGAGAACTCTCACTGTCTTTGCAAACTCATCACTGAGGGAGTTAGAAAAATATTTATGAAATCTATAGCTACTTATAGTTCAGACAAGAAAAATCACAACACAGCTCTGGTAAGAGAAACTGCAATGGGAAAAGGTCTTGGTTTGATTAGGTACTTGCTGGATAACAGCTTGAAGGGATTTCTTGAGCTACAGAAATCATTTGCTGATTGCCCTCTTCTTCTTTCCCCGGCTCTTCTCAACAAATAAATGGCAAAGGACACAAAGGAACAGACTTCCTTTATTGTACCCAAGTTCCCCAATGCTTTTCACAAATGCGTTTCAAGTAAAAGAGCAACAGAAGTGAACAGACAACATGGATGAAAAGTATTTTCATGTCATTTGGTCCATGAGAAACAGAGATGTAACAGCATCTCTTGCCAGGAGGATCCCTGACCTCTGTACAAGAATAGTTAGATTAGATGCACTCTTAGCCTCCTGCATGTACTATGTCCTGCTGAAGAGTGATGGGAGCTGGAACACAGCTGGTGACTTTCACGATTTATAACCTGATCTTTCTGTATTTTTTATCAACTTGAATGAATATTTTGAGGCTGAATTCATGTTGTGTAATGCTGTCACAGTCTAATGATGAAATTGACTACGGAAGTTCCATTATTTGGTAATTCGTAAGTCAAACAGAGTCTCTTCCTCCCTTTCTACCACCAGGCATTAACATCCATTTTGCAAGGCTTTTATAGATGAGGTGAACAAGCCATTTTTAGGTTCCTACCCCTCCAGCAACAGCTCATCTTCAAAAACAAAGGATAGCTGCTACTTTGTGACAAAAGAAATGGCTTGCAGTGGAAATTGTTTTGCATACGGCAACAACTTGGGCATACATAAACTCATGGGAATTTGTTGTTCATATTTACATACAGTAAGTATTGAGTGGAATGCAAGCTAATCTAAAAGCATTATGATAAATCCTTAGGTACAGCTGAGCAAGAGAGAGGAACTTCTGAGTATCTCAGAAGTAGTATTCCAATGAATTCAAATAAGGCACCAAGTACAGGCTACTCCAAACAAACAAATATGAATGACTGATTCAGGCTACCTTAGTGAGCAGAGAGAGTGAGTTCACTTGCGTATGACAAGCAGCTTCACATTTCGCATTCTCCAGACACTGGCTTTTTCTCATTGTGTTTGCAGCTACTGATGCATGCTGGCTCTTTCCTACTCGTTCTCCTGTGGCTTCTCTAACATCATTTTCTTTCTTTCCACCATTCTAAACTGACAAATATCTTGGGTCGCCTGTGTCATAGGCCTATAAACTTAAAAATGCATTTAATACAATCTTCCTTGCAGAGTATCCATGCCCAGAGAACCATATCTTTTTTTTTTTTTTTGGTTTGGGGTTTTTTTTGTGGGCTTTGTGGGGTTTTTTTGTGGGGGGTTTTTTTGGTTTGGTTTGTTGTTTGGGTTTTTTTTGTGTGTGGGTGTTTTTTTTTTTTTTTTTTTACACTGTTCCCCTCTACCAAGGGCTAAAAGAAAACAATTTGTGAGACAAGTTTCAGTTTCTAAATCTGTTTGCATTCTTCAGAAGAGATAAAAACTGAGATATATGTGATCAATGAAAACTCAACAGCAGTCACTCAAGAGAAAGGCTATTAACTTTTCGGCAGAATTCCAAATTTTTTGCTGTCTACTTGGATTGCCTCTTCATTTCGACTACATCAACTACAGCAGTTATCATTGTTGTTCAAGCTCTTACACAGCATGGTATCACCTTCTCATTGTTAAATGTCCCCAGAAACAGCTTAATTCCAGTAACAGATAACAACACTCACTTGTAAAGCACACCTAAGAACAACATCAAACATTTGGCAATGAGTTTGGAAAGCAGTTCTAATACATGGCCAGTTTAAAGTCTATTAATGTTTTGTATGTATGCACAAAATGACACAGCAAGCAGCAGTGTAAGAGACAATGGCTGTATACAATTTTAGCATGGAGTCTGTTGACTTCACCCAGTCCATCAACTTTTTTGAAAAAGTGAGCTATGACTTAAATACCTTATTTAAAATCCATTTAATACATTACCAACATGCTAGTGTTTCAAGCTGTTAACAGGTGAAAGCTGACAGTTTCATTCATTTGTGATGAATGAAATACATTACTGTACCACCCAAAAACTGCTTTATTGTGAAATCTCAGTGAACCATATTTAAAAACAAAAAAAATCCTCCTTCAATTACTGTAGTAGTTTAGAGGTGAAACATAGGAACGGTAACTAAGCATGGAACACTGTGGATGCACTCTGGAGGTGCAGTAGTGTTGTTAAGTGGGATACGGAGAATGGTCCCCTGTTGTTCCCTTTGGTGTAATTTGGTTCATGAAGATCATGAGCTAGATTACTCCCAGATGAAACTGAACTGGAAAATGCACTCCAGAAGCATATCTAATACACGCCAGCTGCAAACAGGTACTTAGCCCCCAAGGTTAGACTAAAAATAGTTCAAACTAAGTAACTCTGAAATGTGTACAGCACAGATGTCAGGTCCTCCACTCCAGCTGTTTTGCTGTATGAATCTGCTCCTACTGAGCTGCACTAGCTGTTAATGTCAACATAGCTGCAAACACACTGCTTCCACATGGGTTGCGGATGTCACAGGTGTATCAGTTTTATAAAATACTAGTATTCACTACAGCACAGACCTCTGAAATTTTTTTAGGCAAGTCCAATCAAACTCTCTTTTAACAATCTCATGGGGAAAAAAATCATCAATGCTAGGTTCTTGAAAATGTTTGAGATTTGCAACTAGTCTTTGAAACATGAGCTGTTGCAATTGTTAAGTATTTGTAGTTGAACATCAAATTTAAAAAAAGAATTTTCCAGAAAGGTCAAGAAATCAACAACATACCTTATGGCTTCCTCCACCGATTGGCCAACTATATTTGAGGAGGGACCTGGCTGAGACAAAGGTGTCAGGCTTATCACCCACTTTACTGGCTTGTAGTACTCATCGCTGGAACTCAATAGGTAGAACAGCGTGGTCAGAAAAATCACCTGCAAAACAAATTGGAGTTTTAAATTTAAAGGCAATAAATACTTTCCAGAACTACAATATGCAGCTATGCTTCAGATACTGAACTTAATTGGAAAGGCACAAGATGCTATTCCATAAGCTTGGATTTAGAGAAACACACAGAGCTAAGAATAATTTTCTCCCCTGCTCCACAGAGGACATAACAATTATAGCTAACCATTTAAAAACTTTTAGCCCTGTTCAGCCTCTTCCCAGCCACATCTAGAACAAACAACTAGAAACTAGATCAACATTCTAGTTTTTTGCAGGGTTTTTTTTTTCTGTTTTTTTTTCCCCAGCATGTTTAACAGATCAAAGAATTGTTGAATAGCAACATGTATTCTTAAAAACAAGCAAACAAACACCAAATAAATCTGAGTTGTCTCAAGAGTCATTATGCAACTGAATAGCAGATGTGAATTAAACAAAAACTCAAACTGAAAATTTGTAATCTTTATTAGGCTGGCAGTCCTGACTGAATACTCCTCTGTGAGTTTGAAGACATGTCTCAGCAGAAGTGATGGCAGTTCCATCGTTTCAGTTTAAAGACCAAGAAAATATAATCAGATTGTATTAGCTTCCTGTATGTTGCAGCCTGCTACGTTTTACCTATTTTCCTGTGAGTGGGCTCAGCAACTTCTTGGGCTAAGCTTACATCAGAGAAATCTGTCCAGCTTGAAACGGAATAGCTCAAACAAGGAAAATCCATTCTATATGCTCCAATGGTAAACTATGGCTTATATTTGCTTCACCTGCAAGCCTTAGATCTTTTTTCTTTCTTCCCGAGATTAAAAAGAGTTCTTTCACTTTCCTTATTTCCAACCTACTTGTATGCTAGAATAAACCACATCTTAATCTTTTGATAACCCAAACAGCCTGACCTCCATAAGTCTCTTACTTTCAAGCATTTTATCCAGTCTGCAGACACTTCATGCCCTTTTCTGGCATTCTCTCTGAATGTGCTCAGAAAAAAAAACTGCAGACAGCACAACATGCAGTATTGCATTACCAGCCTCAAGAATGCCATCCATTTGTCTCTGTTCCTAATTCCTTTCTACTCAGTGAAATGTTACTACTACTCCCCCCCCACCCTCCCAGCCTTTAACTTGGAAGTCACACTCAGCTGTTCACCTACTGTGACCCCTTTCCAAAAATGTCATATGTAGGTGTAGGCTGTATTCCATCTTCCCAGTTGTGTAACTTCTCCTTTGTGCGATAAACCAATCTGTCTACTAAAACAAGTCATTACATCAGCACATTTGAACAGCATCCTGTGAACACTCATTTTGAGATCATAAAAAAAAAAAAAAATCCAACAAACAACTGAATTAGGCCTTGGTCTTATGGGAATAATCCAGTACCAGTAGCAGTATCACCTATGTTTTGCTACAATGTCAAATGAGTAAATCTCAAAACTTGAATCAGATTTTAGCATCCTCTGCAATGCTGCAAGTATAGTTATTTTCTCTTGGATAGGGCCTGACATTTCTCCTAAGCTACTGTAATATTTCCCGATTTCGCTACAGAACTCCCTATACTGAAGCAGGCATCCAGGTGGTGTTTTGTCTTCCTTCCACTGGGATCCAGCTACAGAGCCTTCGTGCAGTGCAGTTCTCAACACAGAAGGCAGCATATTGCTCTAAGTACAATATCTGCTCATCCTGACATTCAGAAAAAGCAAAGTGAAAAACAGCTCCACTGGATCTTGTTTTATTAGGACAGCCTCAGTTAACCTTCTGAAGATGTTGCCTTTTGAAAAGAATACGGCAGCCAGGGAATGAGCAATTAACAGCAGCAAACAGGCAAAGCTTGATTCCCTGTGGTATGAGAAACATACAGGGCTGATTTGAGGCAGGCTACGAATAAGAGCTGGAGGTTAGTTCAAGTAGCAACATGCACAGCACCTGTATGGACTGGAAAAGCTGTTCTTACCCAGCGTTTACAGAAGAAATGTGCCTTCTTTGGGAGTAACAGCACATCAACATACACATACCCAACTGAACTGTAAAAGCCAAAGTGACAGCTGGGCATGAACAGCAATGGAATAAAATGGTGTTAAACTGAACTACAAGCTAGGAAAAGATACAAACTGAACTCAATTTCTATTAAGACAAGGTGCCTGTAACCACAGTACCATACAAAATCAACCGAATTTTAGATTATCTGCATTCTGGGAAATTAATATATTTCCTTTAGCTCAAGAGGTACAGAAATGCAAAAAGAACCAGTAGTCACAGAATATAGTAATTTATTATCAAGTGCTTGCTGACTTTTCAAACAAGTAGAACAGCCTCAATAGTACATTTAGCAGCAAAAAGATATGTCCTACCCTATACGAACTGGAGTATGAACATTTTCAGACCTCTTTTACAAGATATCGGAGATTTCAGACATTACCTGAATTGTTTCCTAAGCAACAATTCAAGATCCTGCTGACGACTATGAGGAGGAATTCACCAAAGTTAAAATAGTAAGATCTTTCCATTGTTAAACAATTGATCGATTACTGTTTCTTGCTGTAGAATTTGTTCTGTAGCCCAAAACATTAAATACTCTTAATTTGAGGAGGGATAGACTGAATTCAAAGAGAAAGCTATGGGTAAACACTCTATACTAAAATGGTAATTCAGTATTTCCACATATATCAAGAAACACATGGCTTAACTGCTTGTGCTTCAGGACCACAGACTTGGGAAATACTTTTGTATCTGCTTTTCATACTCAATTTTCTGCCCAAAAGCTTTGTTCTTGGCTTGTTTGTTTTGGTGTGGTTTATTTTGTTTTACACAGCTTCAAAAATTTGCATATTCCCCGCAGGACTGTGGATGCCTATCAGCCAAACGGAGCTTTTCTCTTCCGACCTTTGTAACAGAGTATGGGCAGAGTGTGTGCGCGTGCACGCATGCATGTGTGAGTGTACATGTGTGCATATATATATATGTACACACACACAAAGACATATATACACATCCATTCGCATGTGTGTGCAGATAGGAACTTGTATCCCAAAGCGAAATAGAAGTGGCACTCTTGTAGCTATGATCAGTTTTCAAACATCTGCTGAAGATCTGAATACAGTCTTACTGGATCATGGATGGATATGCAACACAGATTACTTCCTACTGATGGAAGGATGGATGGTTTTGATGGAAGATGTATTTTTCAAAACGGAGGTTCTGAACAAAGTCCTCATCATTTCTATGCTTTAAAGCATAATTTTTTAAACCATTTATCACAATAAAATTCACTATTTTAATGTGAATGTTAAATCATTCAAGATGACTAAAACTGGACTGAAATGTAATCAGTTGAAAAGCCAACCACTTCAGGAATTATCTTGTTGGGAAATTTGAATTAGTAAAAACTAGTAAAAACTCCTCTGTAGGAACTAAGAATCCTGCAAAATGAAAAAATAACAAGAGTGCAGTTAAAGCTGGGAGTAGTGCTTTCCTTTGAACACAGCTCTATCTAGACATAATTTAAAAGAATTCCTTCTGTTTCACGTTTAGAAAAAAAAAAATTGCCCTCAGTAGCCCATTAAATATATCTTTGGTCAAACACAGACACGGCATTTTCAAGAGTTGGCTTTCTCAGCTGACACTGCTGGCTGGACCACAGTACCAGATGAAATGTGCTCAAATGCTGCCTACTTAGCTTTAGGGTACAGTTCATTCAAAATGTAAAAACTCCACTCCAAAAATGCTTTTTTTTAAAAAAAAAAAAAAAAAAAAGGAGATGGGTGAAGGATATGAGGCCAGCCAGCAGTCAAAGATGCAGCAACTAAACCAGAACAATCAAAAACTCTGAAACTATTTGCATTCACGTTCAAAATGAACTCTATACAAAAGCTATTTCTCCTTACTGGAGAGTAGTGAGAGTTTTTCCAGGAAACTGTGAACTTCTTAATTCAAGACTTTCCAAAGGAAAGAAGAAAACAGCTCATGTTGAAATCTCAGCTTAAAGAAAAAGCAAATTATTAAGGATATCCACCACTGGAAAGCAAATTTTTGAAAAAAAAATCTCACTTCAGCAAAAGATGTAAGTATGCCTTGAGATGCCAGAAGAACAAGAACTGTTAAGGTCACTTCTGGTCTTCTTACTTGGAGGGTGTTTTTCTTTAGCTCTGAAGGAAGGAATGTGATTAGCAGCTAAATCTAACAATGACATAATACTAAATGTGATTCAGTAACAATGCACATCACAGAAGTTAAGAAAGCTGCAGTGATTTATCCTAAGGTCACATCTGGATTTTCTCTGCTTATTGCATTAAGCTGTTGCAGCAGGGAAAGACAAAAAAAGGCACAAGGGAAAATTAAGAAGCAGTTGTATTATTTCTACATGTACTCCACGACAGTTCGGTTAAGTTATCTTAAAAAGTACTTCAAGGTTCAACTAAATTCTTACAATAGCATTTTCATTTACTTATTGCCACAAATAATGGACTGTATTAATCTTTATTTAGTGCAGGCTATTTACTGAATATCCTAAATTTAAAGTCCCTTCTTTTCTCTTTCAGTCATAAGCTGTTAACAAACCCAAACTGAACGCTACTAAAACAAGTTCCATTAATTTACCTTTTTGTGTTTGAAGAAAATCTGCTTAGTTTTTGTAGCAAGAACCTTTGGGGAAGACTTTCCTAAAGATGAGAAACCATGCCTCTGAATAGACACAATGGCCTATGAAATGTACAGTGAAAACAAGACTAAATTATAGCACTCTCCCACAGCATTTAACAGCATTAATAACTACTTTTCAGGTAGGCATATAAATTTTAAATGCCTTCAAAAGAGGTAGTTCATACAGTTACAAGAACACCAACACTTATACATGACGTTTTCTGTGCATAGAAATGAAGGGAAGCATATCTCTTAACTGTACTTCAGATATGCCAGGATAAATAGGACAAAGTTGTTCAGTGATTTTTTTTGCCTTATTTCTTAAAAGTTGAAGTATTTCTAATCTAGCAGTTCTGCTGTTTGCATTTCAAAGGCTACTATTACCAAGAATCTACAGAAAGGACCCATACTGTATTAAAACAAATCTTTCCTACATATGTAAGATCATTAGGAGTGCAAAACAGAAACTCATGGTCAAATCCAAGAAACCAAGAGTGCAAGACTGATGTGTTTTAGTGGGGAAAGCTTTATAGGACCATTTGAAGTAACATGTTCAACCTACAACAGAAGTAGAGGAAACAGTAGCCTTTATGGCGTTTAATCTTTAAAAGAATCCCAACACAGCAATATCCCAACCAAACCAGCTGACTGCACAGTAGCAGGGCCCGGCTGACAAAAAGGCAAGATCATGCATCACAGCAATAGCATGTAATGGGCTTGGTATAAGCCATTAGGCATCGACAGCTAAATTTTGTGTCTGAGCAACGAGTGCAATGAAATCATGTGCAATTATTATCCAAACTTGTAATTTTTAAGAATACTAACTTCTCAGACACCGTTTTCAATGTGTCATCACGGGTGAAGTTGTGTACTAAGGAATAAAAGAAATCAAATATTCGCATGCAATTTTTTCTTTACTAACTGAAAGATAACTAGAGAACCACAAAATTAAGTAGCAGCAATTTTCGGCAGTTTAAGACAGCCATTCCACTAAGTCTTACTGTGATTTGTTCTTTCTTAAATATTGAAAAGAATCCACACAGCCGCCTTGAAATGCTCTTAAACATTATTTCAATTTTGCAGCTTTGTATACAAAGACCTCCCTCCTTAGCAAGCATCAATGAAGGCAATGAAGTTAAACTGGAAAAACATTTTGCTTCCTAACAAATGTTTTTGAATCCTGAACTAAAAACTAGGACATGGGTTTCAGTCAAGCTTCCAAGACAGTCTTTTTTTTTTTTTTTTTAGTTAAAACAGGAAAAAGTCCCAGGCCAGTGTTTTAGGAGATTTTTATTTTTATTTTCAGTAATATCTGTCACAGCAAATGAGAAGAAAGAAGGTACCCTTACCATTATAGATTACTCCACAAAATTGTGGCGCTTAGAAACAAAAAAACTATAAACACCTAGTTCACATAATACACAAAAAGTAATACACCTTTAAAGAAAACACCTTTAATAAAAAGGTTTCAAAGACTACTACTCAGTGTGGGCAGTAACATTAATAAGAATTACCTTTGTGTAGGAAGCGTTCTGCAATTAAGAGCTCACAGAGGTGAAATAAAAACAACACAACAACCCCCTCACAGATTTACTGAAGACACTTCATTAAAAAAGGGAATATAAGGTAATCTGAGTGAAATAAATACTTTTGCTGACATTTCTCTGTAACAATTTTTCCACTCTTCTGAGAGCATTGGCTTGTTTAAGGATATGCTTATGAGGACACACCATAAGATTTCAGCAGTTATGCAGGATATCACAAGTTACAGCTGAGTATCTCAAGGCCAGGAACAAGAGTTTTTCATTAACAGAATGACATGAAGACTGCCAGCTCTTTAATGTGGAAGTTACACAAATCTTGCCCTCTGCCTAGAATGCCCCCCAAACAACAGATCTGAAAGTTGCAAAATCTTAAAGAATTTTGGTATTATATAAGGTTAGAAGATGCTTCAATGCTTTAGGTTTGATTTTTCATTGTTCCAACACGCGCAATTAGGTTCCTTCAGTAAAACGGACCATGTAAACCGATGGCATACTACTTACCACTGACAGCACAAAATTGAGAAGAGCTGTCCCACTATGGAAAAGGATTGTCACTAATGTTGTAACTGTAGTAAACAAGAGGCTCACATTGCGACTCATCACTATCCACAGAGACTCCAGGATCTAGAAAAGGAGGGTGAAGCAAAGACAAAATCAGGCACCAGATGTTATTAGCTAGGGCACAGAACTGCTTACAGAGTGATTCATCTCCATCAAACCACATAAGAAGACTTTTTTTAAAAATCATCTTCCCTCCCCCCTAAATTACAGCAGGTAATATGAAGTGAAAAAGTCTATCAAAGACAAGTTTCTAGGTAGATGGTTACAAGGTTTTAGAATTTTTCTCCAATGCTCAAAATTATTTCATTATGCAAAATTGCAAAAAATCTAGATGCAGTGACACTTGTTTATTGCAATTAACATCACTATCAACTGAAAGCAGATCTTGCCTTGGCAGAGAAAATGCATCTTTTCAAAAGCAGAAATGCTAGAACATGAAGAGCAAAGACTGACAACACAGGGTAGAAATAAATCTGAAGAGAGCTTCAAATCAAATAATAGAATTACTACTTTAATAAATTGCTTTTGAAATGTGTTATGGTAATCAGATGCATAATTTTTTTATAATGTCTGCAAACAACTACAACTAAATCTAGTTGTACAACTAAAAGTTGTGATTTTGAGTAGGGATGCATCAGTTAGTCAAGCAATTATGGAAAATAAATCAAACAATGCTAGACAATCTATTACATTTTGTACTGGCCTGGGGAACTGATTGCTTTTTAGTAACAGATAGCAAAGAGCAATTTTGAGACATGCCTTTAAACACAGAATACCCACTACAGCCAAAATTAGTTTATGTATGGATGCAGACTCATCAATCTGAATAGGGCAGCAACTTCATGAGACATTACGGACATAAAGGCACGACATGGCACATGGAGGCATCCTAAATGCAATGCATAGTAGTTTCATAACAAATATTTCATTCAGAAGGAATACAGTAAGAATGTATTAGCTAGCAATTCAAACATACAAAAGAAGCAAGGTAACAAACAAAAAGCCATACCTTCTTTCAGACTAACTAATGTAACTGGAAACTGTAAAAGCTCCGACAAAAGAAAAAAAAAAAAAAAAGAAAAAAAAAAAAACACCAGAAACACTAAAAAAAAAAAAAAAAAATCACAGAATCACAGAATGGTAGGGGTTGGAAGGGACCTCTGAAGATCATTTGGTCCAACCTCCCTGCCAAGGCAGGATCACCTAGGGCAGGCTGCACAGGAACGCATCCAGTCAGGTTTTGAAGGTCTCCAGGGAAGGAAACTCCACAACCTCTCTGGGCAGCCTGTCCCAGTGCTCCGTCACCCTCACAGTAAAGAAGTTTTTCCTCATGTTGAGGTGGAACTTCCTGTGCTGCAGTTTGTGCCCATTGCCTCCCACCCTACCACTGGGCGCTACTGAAAAGAGACTGGCTCCATCCTCCTGACAGCCACCCTTCAGATATTTATAGACATTGATAAGGTCCCCTCTCAGCCTTTTCTTCAAAAAAACCCTTTTCCAGGTTCAAAGCTGTAAGACTTCAAAACTAGCAACACTCTTGGTTTAATGAATAACTTAATCAATTAGACTGAATTAAAACAGAACAACCAAAAAACCAAACCAAACCAAAAAAATGCAGTGGCATTTGTAGAGCAAGAGAGTGTGATCCATGTGATCACCTCTTGTTTGGAACTGAGTGAAACATATAGAAGATAATTTATTAAGCATAAACTTGGGAAGGAGTAAGTGCTGGGAGAAGCAACAGGGAATTACAACACAGAGTAAAACCAGAAAGATGTATTTAGTTCATACTTCTTACTATTTAATAGGAATTATGAATTTTAAGGTTCCTCTTTTGAACAGATTTTTTTTTAGTCTCTCTTGAGAGAGAGAGATAAGGACTGTAAACACAGTAGGCAGTGACTTTTGAGGGACAGTTTGTAGTGAAAGCAGAGGCCTTTCAGTTGGTATTCAGTAAAAATAGTACTGCCAGTGCCAGTAACGGGCCATAAACTGCATGCTAACTCTGCATGGCTCCAGTCCCAGATGTTTAAGCCTGTTACTAGAACTTGGTGTATGAACAGGAGCTTGGTGCCACAGGTCTCCTGTTATGATGTGGAGTTTCATCACAGAACAGCAGCAAAGGGCTTGAAAATAGGGAAGCAGGCTGAAAACAAAGGCCCCTGAAACTCAAGCAGTTCATTGAGGAAGAATGCATTGAAGACACACAACCTTAAGAGCTAGGAAAAGGCTGCTTTTGCTTTAAGAAAACATGGTAACAACTAAGAGGGAGAAGGAGGAAGAACAAACAGGCAAGCGATAGGATAAGGTACATGCCATGACCTGGAGAAGTAATGCCTCTCCAGGTATCACACAGCATACAGGCCAGGGCAGAGGTCAAGGGCTGTGAGTTGTCAAGAAACAAAAAAACAAAATCACTTTATAGAAGGACAAGCTCCTTAATTTGAGGGAAGATGATGTCTATTTCAGTTCCAGCTTTCCGTATTTAGGAACTCTTGAGCCTGCTTGCTGACTTTTGTGACTCAGACCACCAAGGACAGTGGCTATTGGTGCCAACTACACAGCATCACCACAATGGCATTCTATCCTCACAGCTCACGTAGGATATGACTGTTAAGGACCGACCACGTTGAATACTAATGGTAACAATTAGTAGATGGTAAAACAAGCCATTAGCATGAAGGGTGCTGTTAATGAAAGTTGGTCTAGTCAAGTTTTACTTTGAAGATTAAAACTAGCCTGATTTATCATTCTTTTGAAAACTAATCACAGCGATTGTTAATCCCCTCCCTCACACACTGTCCCTTGCAACACATCAGCTGAGTTGGTATCAGTGAGCAAGTTCACAAGGGGAGGGGCTTGTTCCACTTGCTACGAGACACTGTATGTATGGTGGAAGCTGCAAAATTTCCTTCAAAATAGTATGTTCCTCCAGCATAGGTTGTATTTAACACTTTCCCTAGAAGCTTTAGCCTAAGTAGCTAATAACCAGGAGTATACAACTGCAGTTAGTCTGAATGCAGTTATCAGGAATGGTTCTCCTAGAAGAACACCCTTGTTTGGTAGAGTCATTGGTCAGAACTGTTGAACTAGTTATCACTAGCATCTGCTTTAGAGAAAGTGCCAATAGTGCCTTTTGTTCAGCTTCAATATGTCTTACGAAAGCAAGTGTATCTTTTAGGACTTGTCTCCAGCTATAGAGTAAGTTCCTCTTTATACCATTGAAATTTCAAGACACATGCTTCTCATCACTAGGATGAGAAAACAGACACAGCAGACATTAATCATTACCGAGTACATGTCCTGGTTTCAGCCAGCATAAAGCTGGTTTTCTTCACAGAAGCTAGCGTGAGGCTATGTTTTGGATTTGGGATGAGAAACTGTTGATAATGTGCTGATGTTTTGGGTTGTTGGTAAGCAGTCAAGGACAGTCCAGCTTCTCATGCTGCCCTGCTAGCAAGAAGGCTGGGGGTGCATGGGGAGCTGGGAAGGGACACAGCCAGGACAGCTGACCCAGGCTGGCCAAAGGGACATTCCCTACCATACAATGTCATGCCCAGTACATAAACTGGAGTTAGCTGGGGGGCAGAAATCGCTGCTTGGGTCAGGCTGTTGATCACCGGGTGGTGAGCAATCGCTGTATTGGGCATCACTTGTTCTTGTACATTCCTTTGTGGGTATTATCATTGTTGTTTCCTTCTCTCTTTCTGTCCTATTAAACTGTGTTTATCTCAACCCACGAGGTTTTTTTTTTTTCTAATTCTCTCCCCCGTCCCACTGGGGGAGGGGGAGTGAGAAAGCGGCTGCGTGGTGCTTAGTTGCCGGCTGGGGCTAAACCACGACAGTACAGTATCAGAAAGTGCTCAAATACTTCACTAACAGTCACAAAATCAAAATACATATACCTGCACCTAAGAGTTTGTCATGCTGTTTGATTCCCAGGGCATACTGCAGCTGAGTTAATGAGATCAGTTACTATGTAAAACTATTTCTAACAACTTCCCAGCTGAGATCAGTTCTCCAAAACACAACTAAGTGTGAATATTTATGCAATAATGATACTTTTAATATTGCTGTTATTTAATAACTGAAAAAACCCACATCTCTTTCCCCAAAACACTGCTTTAAGCAGCCTTTAAAGTTCAGTGTTTAAAAGAGCTACAAAGCTCTACAGAATTCAAGACTCTCTTATGCATCACACCATGATGTGTCACCGTCAGCATCAGTTTCCAATCTGTAACAGGCAAGAAATCAAAATTGCACTTAATGTTCTTAGCCATCTAAGGTGTCCTATTGGCCACTTAAGCTGGCCAAAAGCTGAAAGCAAGACTTTAAAAGGCACCTGATGAAAACAAGTTATTTGCTGAGAACTTCAAGTCAACAAACTTTTGGAAGCCAAGTAAATTCATGTACCTAATTTGATTACAGAGGTCATTAACAAATTTATAAAGGGAATAAAACTGGACACAAAGAGGTATTAGGAAAAAAACCTTTTCCTCCTGTACACTTTTAATTTTTTTTTCTCTTTTCAGAAAGATGTATCATTCTGATAACTCAAAAATTACAGCAACAGAAAAAGTCATAAATCTTTAAGGTAAACGACAAGCAATGCACTTCGTGAAGGATAATACAGTATGCACAAGATCAAAGGTTTCTTACTCCAATTAAAATCTGAATTCCAAACAAAGGTTTACCCATAAAGTTCTGGGCTAACCCTTCAGGGCTCAACAGCTTATTTTTGAAAAAAACATCTTTGCTTGACCTTTACAAGAAACAGAGACAAAACAGCAACAGAAAAAGGACTATCCTCCAGCATCATATCTTTGACTTTCTGACTGTAAAGAAATCAACTCCTCCCCTAAAAATATACATCAAGTTGAACTTCACCTATCCTTAAAAAACCACCACCCCTTATGAAGAAGAGAACACCAAACTTGTGAACCTTACTAGAAAAGACACATGCATGGGAATTGAGTTATTACTGAAGAATGGACTGCATTAGCTATAAACTTAGGAGATTACTTGAAGAAATCCTCAGGGCCAGAGAAAACATTAGGGTATGTGGTAACTCGGTGAAATATTTGAGAAACTGATTTGATTTGGAACACACAGATCAGTCATGCTAAATGCATGGATAGAGAAGCCTAACCGAGCTGAAGCTTGCTGTGTACGTCTTAATGGAAGGTCTTCCATCTTCCTGTCTTGGAAATCTCTGAATGAGATACCGGCTGCTGGTGGAATGATGAATATTCTTGTGCAAGAAGCAAAGAGATCAATTTAAGGAGACATTAGCAATGTCTCATATACCATCAAGGGAGTTCTGAGTGATCATTCACAGATTTAGCCAGCAGCAATTTACTTTTTCAAGGTTTCAAGCCTTCAAGAAATGGAGGCAAAAGGTATGAATGGAAAAGCAGGCGAGTGGAGAAGGAATGTGGCTTATTTTTTCAGAAATTAAATTTTAACAGTCCAGCTATGTATTGCAGATTCCATTCACCTGAAAAACTACTTTAGAATAGAGCATGGGGTGCAAAATTTGAGGTATAAGCGAGGACCCACTCCTGTTTTCTACCCAAACTAAGAATTGGGTGAAATAAACCCCACTTCAGAAACACATCACTGCGATAAACTGGTTTTTAACACTACTGCTTCTAAAGAATACTGGAAAAATCCAAAGCTGAAAGGCAGAAGTGCTGCTAACACCAAAATGTTTAGAAAAAAAGCAAACTGATGATTTGGAAATGCTTATCTTCATACTAAATCTTCAGGCAATTTACATGTTTATATAGTGAACTACTTCAAAATAATTAAGGTCTGTCTACATCAAACTAGAGCTAAGTATAACTGCTATAATGAACAGCACATTTTGAGGGGAGTAGAGAAGTCTTCTGTGCTTTATCTGATAAAGTATTGAATCGATGCATATTGTTACAAATTAAATGAATGCCAGTAATTCCCCAGCACAGCTATACCAGTGATTTAATTACATGCTTTCAACTCCAATATTAAAGTTTCTTCCACTACAGGAAAAGCCTGAAGTGAAACACTTGCATCTATCGTCTTTCAACATTTTTCTCACAGAAATG
Source organism: Phaethon lepturus (assembly GCF_000687285.1). Lineage (NCBI taxonomy): Eukaryota > Metazoa > Chordata > Aves > Phaethontiformes > Phaethontidae > Phaethon > Phaethon lepturus. The sequence continues at coordinate 18,184 of NW_010539622.1, read as the reverse complement.
CTCCTTCTCTGACTAAAGAGGATGAACACTTCCTATGATTTTCATCAATGGAAAAGAGCTTATCTGCTTGTGATTGATTGCAAGTATACAAAGTCATCTGTACTATCACAAAATATTTCAGAAAGCCAAGGGGCTAGCAAAACAGTTATTCTACGGTAAAATCTAGCCTGAATCTATGCATATGTATTATGTGCAAGTAGTGTAATCTTAGCTTATTCTTTTCCAATGGTGAAGGAAATCTTGCTACAGCTGCATATACACACACATACTTCTTTACAGTTATTTCATTGTCTTTAAATGGTTTGTGTTTTAAAAAACTGTTAAAGCAGTTTTGGGATTGTACCATGTCTTGCTATATTTTTAAGAATTGCAGGTTAGCATTGATTTCAAGTGTCCAAATGCAAAAATATCATACTTTGAATTATACCTAACCTATTTAAATCCCCCACCAACCCGCCCCACAATCCCCACAATATGCAACACACTCAGACAAAAAAAAAATCCCACAAAACACAAAAAAGCAAACAAAAAAGCCAAAAACTACACAAACCAACCACAATCTACCCCAAAGAAAAAAGACACACCCAAACCCAACCCCCTCAAAAGGACCCACATAATTTAAAATATTGATCCTTCCCAATTCAGTATGCCATTCGAGTACCTTATTGTTCCTCTTCAAAATACCAAGAGAAAGATTTTAATGCTCTGATAAAAAATAAATCCCAAATAAAGCTGCCATTGTATCCTAAGGTAGGTAAGCAACTTGCTTAGAAACACCAGACTTAAGTCAAAACTACTCTTATTTTCATCATCTCCAAGTTTTGAAGGCCTAAACAAGCACAGAAACAATGATTTCATCAATTTTAATTTGAAATATCAGTGTGAGTAGTATTTATGCAATGCATTGTGAATGAGAAAGCCAGCAAAGAAAATGCTGCCCAGTAAGGATGTGAAAGCAGGATTTGGAGCTATATACTATGCTGACTGGTTTACAATCTGTCATTAAGGACATGAGTGTATGGAGAAAGAGGACAGGTGTTTTCCCACAGCTGATGAGCAATCAACTGTGGGAAAAAATGAGTTCATGGAAATAAACGGGAAAGCAAGTCGACTGATGGCACTTTTTTTCCTGAACTTCTAAACCAGATTTTAGAAGTAAAGCAAAGCATGCTAGCTAGATGAAAAATTTAATATTAATGTATTTCAGTCTTAAATATTTATTCACTTTACACTATTTCCTGCATTATTCTAGCCTATTTAGATTACTGAAGCACACATCATGGTTTCTGAGCACTGTGCAGCAATGTTGTAAATAACATGGCTAGCACCTGTCGCGTAGTTTCTCCTCCTTCTCTCCCTCTTGCCTAGAGGGAAACTCCACATTGATTTTAAATTATGATCTGTTGTGCATTTTTACAACTCTGCCGCAAGCATGCATGATCAACTTTGAGAAAGCATTAAGCAAACTGCACCATTAACTGAAAAAAGGTTCACTGCAGTAAAAGGTTTCAAACTTTTTCTTGACTCACATCATCTTCTAGGATAGAAACCGTAACCATTTAAGCAGCAGTTGAGAGAGGACAGAAAAAGCACACATGCCCATCAGTCTAAACCAAGAACTGCCTCGAGGCAAATATTAGCTTTAATTGCATCCACAGAAACGTTATGTTGTGAGCTAGGTATAAATAATATTCTTCTAAAATGGATAAGTAATAACTTCTAGTTTATGACAACAGCTCAAGTCAAAGATGAACTATATCAAGGATTGACTCTGTATATTAAGCATTTCAGACTTAACATTATTTTTTAGAGAAATGTAGTTGCCTCAGTTTGGATCGCTTTCAATGCTTTTTCTTTTTTCTCCACATGAGGTGAAAGGTCCAGTGCATTAATTCAGGAATTCACACAGTGTAAAATATTAATTTCATTCTCTGCAGAACTTCCATAAAAGAAGAGAGAAATAAGCTTTCAACCCAGTGAATAATAATTTGGGGGAAAAAAAGTAAGACTACAAAAAAAAAGTTTTGTTTTCACAACCTCTTGGTCAATACTTTCCTCAATTATAACCTAGACAAATTAGTCTCTTTTTTAAAAGGAAAAGACTACATAATAGAAAGCATTTAAAACCAGCTTGCAGGTGACACAGGTAATCCTACAGTAACAACCTCTCTCGAGAAGCAGCCTGAGAAGCTAGTATTAATGGAGATGCTGAAATCAGGAGGGCTTCTTCATCACCACCAGTTCTGTTTGTAGTATGGTTATATCCTAAGTAAGCTTTACAATAATTACTTAAGTAACCGTAAGTAACACTAACAGTGCTTTCATCATTTTCCATGTACTTGAATCCACAGCCTTTGCAGTAGTCCAAGGAGGAACTGTTATAATGAGACCACTGTGGTAATAACAGCAAAAAATACATACCGAAAGAAATGTTTCAATGTTATCATGAACAAATGATGCAACATCTTGCCAGTCCAGAATATCACCAAGCCAGCTGTTTTGACGGTTTATGTGCCACTTGTGGCCTTTGTGTCTTCCCGAATGAGTTACATTCTTAGAGAGACAAAGACATAAAGAAAAGACATCTGAATAACTTACAGATATAAGAAAGCGAGAGACAAATGTTTTCTTAATGAGGAACAGATCCAACATGCATCTAAACACTTAGAGCTGCTTTAATTGGCATCCTCACAAAATACCTGGAAGTTGTCTGTACACTGGAAAAATTAAAATCTGACAAAAAATTCGTAGCTAATTATCCCATATAATAAGTTCTGTATAATGTACTGATTTACCTGAGTTAAACATTAGCTTTACTGCTTGACTGATACAATGGTACCTATTTTGCTCTTTATGAAAGCACATGAAAGAGGTAATGATTTCAGTTATTGCCTACATAATTTACTGTTTGCAACATACAACTCTGCCCAGTACAACCCACAAAGCAAAACACAAGCAGAAGCCAAAACTAATAGTTTTCTCACAATTAGTGTCTACTTCTCCACTGGCAGTGTTCAGTCACACAAAAGCTAAAAGCTAAACTGTAAGCATGGAGGACTTCTGACTACACGGCTTTGTAGCTGCAACACAGTAAGAAAACAGGAAACGGCCATAACCACAACAGCTAATTCCTTAAGTGGCTTCACCCTAATTATGAAGTTGCCTACTGTCCAACTGAATCAGACCAGATTACAATCTAGCATGACACCGTTTGATTCAGTCTGGGACTGTGACAAGTGTTTCAGAGAAGGATGGCAAAATTCTACTGTAAGCAAGACTAAGCAAACCCGTTGACTACAACAGATCTCATCCTAATCTTCAATAGCAAGAGACTTCGAGTTCTCAGCTCTCATGTTTATATAAAAGTGTCCCACTACTTCTCTTAGAATTGTACAAACACTTTTAACCTTACCAGCCTGCATACAAAATGACAGTATCTTTTTTGGCATACATGGCAAGTAGTATTCCAAGTGAAGTCTCTGGACTGATTTATCTAAGAGCATTACGTTTTCTGCTTATTACCAATTCTCTGTAGATGCATTATTACACTTTATGATGTACAATTAGCAATGTCCTTTAATAATCCACAGCAATACAGAGATCTTTCTTCTGAGCTGACAGTTTATTTAGAGCAGAAATGTATGAGTAGCCAAAAATCTCCTCCCAATAGGCCTTCTTTTTTTCTAAATTGTATTAAGAACCTATTCTCTGTTCATCTAGCTCTGTTTTCAAAGACAGACTTTCTGCCATTTTAATCACTAAGAAAGCTGCTTCTTACCCTACCAGAAGAGTATCTGCAAGAAAAAAGCCTCATAGTATTCCCTCAAATAACATCTGCAGGAAAGAAATCACATAACACAACACAGACACAACCTGTGCTGCATACTGCAGCAACAAAAGTACTCCTGCAGCGCACACAGTGACACAGATTTCTGAACGATTACAGTGCTACAGACCACCTGACACACAGGTTATATTAGTAAAAGCAACAGGTTTATCAGTAAAACTGTATCAAAAGTAGGCGCTTTTCTCGGTCAAGCATTTAACCCTGAATACTCCCAAGTGCTTAAGGCCAGCAGAATCCACTGTAGATGCAGCTTTAATTTCTCCTCAGTGGTCCCATACTCCTCAACAGCATCATGTTATCTCTCCACATGCTCTTCTACAGCATTATCTTGTCAGAAAAAGAAACTGATTCTTTCCCCTACTATTTTGACTTCTATACTGAAACTCTTAGTACTTTTAATACAGAGATCTTTTTGGAAATTTGGAGGTACTTTAAATACAACTGTATATAAAGAAGTGTTAATATACTGTAATTGCAATTATTTAAATATAGAGAAGTATTTCAGGGGTATGACTTTGGATTTCAGTATTTCCATCGCACTATGGCCAATGAATTGCTTGCTTTTCCCTTTAAAATGCAAACAGCACTGGCAGCATGAAAATTATTTAACTCTTATGACCTTTTCAAGATTCAGTGTGCAGAACCCATTACAGGAAGGCTAGTACAGTTGGCAAAAACGTATTGTAAGAAACCTAGTGAAAGGATAATTTCTTTCTCAACATTTCAGATTAATAAAATTTACACAAATCATGCAGAATAATCCTTTTCCTAATCCCTCAAGATCATGAAAATCAACAGAAAGTTCTAAACTATGAAATACTAAACATGAAAAGTGAGCAAAGCATAAATTAAATGGCATACATAAATACTTAAGTGAAGGACATAGTTCTGGCTGTACTCAAACTATGACTGTAGAATGATCTGTCTTACACACTTGAAATTTTTACCAAGTTTTTATTATTATTACCTTTACTCAGCATTCCAACTTTTTGCTAATCTTTCTCAGAAATGCATACTTAATTACCTCAAAGCGCTGCTAGTGCTTATATTTATTTATATAAATACCATTTAAATAAGTTACCCACCTTCACAAACCAAGAGTGATAAAGCCTGTCCCAGAGCTCTAGCACTTGTTTTTCAATCACAGCGGTGTTATTCACTTTTTCTCCTAAAATCTTATGGAGCTGAAACGTATAGAAATCTTTTATTATACAGGACAGAATGAAGCTGGCATCTACTGATGAACTCCAAGGTAGATGAATCACGTAAGACTGTCAGTAAAGGCACTGCTCAAAACCAAATGATTAAAAAGGCTGAGTATCAGTATGGAATACACACTTCAGACAATATGGTTCACAACATGAAGATTTTGTCTGTAAAAACTATTTTGCTGCACTAAGCTGAGGACGACTTTCTGCACTGAGAAACCAATGCTGTTTCTAAAATGTTTAATCCAAAATCCTTGATCATCTTCAGAGTAAATATTTCAAATAATTTGAGATATGTCCTAGATATCAAAATGTATAAATAAGAATCTTGGCAAATTCTCCTGAAGAAAGTTAACTTAAATAAATAAACTATAATTTTTTAAAAATCCAATCTATCACATTCAGCCCACATAGAAATTAGAATACTGGTGGGAAAAAGAAAAAATAACTCTACATTGCCTACAACTGGACAGCTAAAGACAGATGAAAAAAATTACTCATCTTTACTTGACGCATATTCACTGACAATCTTATGAAAACAATGACACATTTTTCAGCTCTTAAAAATAAATACTCCTCTGAGCAGAAAAGACTACTGTAATCATTTCCTTCAGCTCACAAACTAGAAAGTGGAAAGAATAGATCTGTCAACACAATGGTTAACCACACAGAAAAGAATCACTGCCCAAAATTTTCTTATTTCTTTTTACTTTTACAAAATACAAGAAATGAAAACATTAGTAAAGGAGGGGGAGCTCACTCTCACCTTATGTGTAATCCATTCTCGGCCATATTGGTATACATTATTAGCTGCTGAATTGAGTGCCTTCTGAATAACCTGGGCTTCTGGGAGCCAGCTAGTTTTTTTTAAAGGAGGAAAACAAAGTTAACCACTATGTATTTTACACATTTCATTACACATGAAACACATTACAAATTAACATTTTGAAACAACAACAAACAGCTAAGGTTAAATACATATAAACTTACTACACTAGAGTATGTCCTTCTACATATCAAAGAACAGACTTTCTTATAAGCAAAGCACAATTAAATCTAGGGCACGTCATTGCATTTGGAATTCTCCAAGGTTCCCGAAACGTTAGTTAAATTGGTATCGCAACTTTTTCAAGAGATCCGCTCTTCAAACTGTATGCATGCTATTCACTTTACATTCTTAGAAACTTTCCTAGTGTGCTCGTTTTCTGAAAATACTATATGAAGTAGTCTCATCTAGCTGCAAAGACAACCTTCTGAATTACAAACTGAATGTAAATTGTTAATGTAGTTTCAATGAAAAAGTGACCAGATGAAGCATCAGGTTTGGGCAGAAGTTATTTCAAAGTCCCCACCAAACTACCAGCTCATTAATTTCTTCAGGAATTCCTGTCACTTTCAAGCAATGGACCTACTGAGTTACCAGCATTCTGACACTTTCTTTATACATCTTGATTCAATGGCACATGTTGGAGCCCTTCCAAAACAAGAAAGCATTCAGGAAATAGAACTTCTGCATTTGTTCACCTGACTGAAGATTAACATGGAAGCTCTTCTGTCTGTATAACCCTTCAGAAATGTTCTGCATTGGAATTCTAAGACATTTCAGTCATTTATCTCTGAACATAATGTGAGCATCAAGCTCTGAAAGCTAGCGAAACCTGATGGATTTGACAAGAGGTATACTTACTCCTGATGAATTAGAAGATAGTGTTTTGGATGCAAACACTGGAATTAAAAATTTTAGCTAGAATTCTGCTAATTACTTAACTAAATTCTCCCCACTCATCATTCTTTCCACACTCAAACTCTTTTTCAATTCACTCCAAAGAAATTTTCTTCAACTCCTAGTCCCTCAAAGGCATTCTACAGCAAGCTCTCCACATTGAAAAAATAATTCAGCCCTCACCCTGCAACCTTCCACAGAGAGCTTTCTTTGCCATTACTTTTCTTTCGCAGGTAAAAGGAAAAAGAATATTGACCTCTTTATTCTCTTTGCTATGCATGTTTTTCTCCAAAACTGTAACTAGAGAAGTTTATACAGCTGCCCTTCTCCACCAAAGTCCAACTAGTCCTCAAATGAGATACTACACCAACAGTCCTCCAGAGTAATGCATAAACACTACTGCTGCCTGAGAATTTAGCTTTTACATCTGCCTGCAACAGTCACTCCCATTTCTATTCACCTTGGGGATTTTTTAAAAAACTATGCATAAGAGCACCTGGAAGCTTGTTCATCCACCCTATACTATTCGCTTAACTTCAGCATTCTTACTTTGCCCATTCTGGGTGACTGGCTACTGTCTCATTGATCAAGCTGCTTGTGACTTGAATCATGTGAACGCTCTCTTGATGTACCTAAATTAAATATAGAGAGGAGAAACGTTATGTAATGCAAACCAGAACTCTTCCTACATTCAGAGTGTCTTTTTTTTTTTTTTTTTTTGCGGGGGGGGTGGTGGTGGTTACCAGTTGGTACATTAAAAAATAATTCTTCCAACGCAGACAACCCATTCTGAAGAATGAAGTGCCATTAACCCAAAAAGGCAGTCAACACAATAATCATGTCTGTTCTGACAATTTTGGTCACACACTGTGTGACAAGTAATAGCAAATGGAAATTTAAACCTTCATCAGTGGAAAAAATTCTAACAATACAGCAGTGCTGTCAAGGGAAGTACTGAAATACAAAGCACAGTTCAGTTAGACCTTTTTAAGCCATGGATCAAAGAAGTGTAAAAATTAATGAATGCTCAGCTCTAACATGACAAACCATGCTATGAGGTGCTGCACCAAATTAATTCTTAAATAAGAATGATAAAAGACACATTTTATAAATATCTTAATGTTCCTTTTATGAATATAAAGAAGCTTTAGGCAGGAACATTTGCACAACTTCTAAAGCTTTCAATTTTAAGTACTCAACATTATATATAAGCCTACATTTTGGAAAAAGGAAATTGACATCAGAACCCACTGATTTTTGTTCTGTAACTGTATTCAAGTCAAACATTCAATCTCCATTGACTGTTTCAAGTAGAACACAGCTCCAAAACAAACAAAAAAAACCAACCAAAAAAAAAAAAAGGAAAAAAGTACATGAGTGACCTCTTCTGGTAAGCAAAAAAAAACCCCAACCACAAATGAAAAATCAATTTCAGAGTACATGTGATCATGAATCTCAGCACATTTAAAACTCAGAACCGGAGGTTATTATAGGCAATTACACAAACAAATTGACAAATACACCTTAAGCATTTTGCAAATGTTTCTGATGCAAGGCAAATTATAAAGAAAAAAAATTTAAGTGGCTCTGCTGTTGACAAGAAAAGTGTAACAGGATGCAAAACAAATCTGTTTCTTTTAAGCTAGTAATACTTTTACTAGAATAAATTTCATATTTCCAAATGTCTCTATATTAGTTTTGTCATATATGTAAATAAACATATAAATACAAATAAACAGAAATATATAGATTTTTATATATAAGTAGTCTTGGAACAGTAACAAGTTCAACTACAAGAGCATGTAGCTGCTACATTTTTAAAAAACTTCTTTAAGCTACATAGTTTTGCATAAATATCAGCAACTTTAATTCAGCATTTAAAATGAGCTCTATGATTACATTCCTTAGCACACTGTACCTTTGCAGTAAGGAGCAGGGCTAGCAGAAGGGTTCCTATCACTAGTAAAAATATTATGAAAATGCTGATTATTTTATCTAGCATTTTCTCCAACCACACGATCATCTGTGCAGAAAAAAGAAAAAACAAATCACAGCATATGAATCAATCGTTAATGAAAGCAATACTATATGACAGTATTTGTATCCTTATTTACAATCAGGGTGCAAAATCAGGCTCTAATCAAACAGCATTTATGCCCAAGCTTGGAGATGAACAATTAACAAGCAATGTTAGCATGATTAAGGTCATGGTATGACATGTGATTTTTGCAAACAGCATTTACACATTACCACAAGACGCAGCAAGCTCTCTGCAAAGCAAGCAATAATTCAACATTTACTTACTAGACCTAAAGAAGCTAGCATTCTTGTCAGCTATGTCATGTCAGCTATGAACCTAGACATTTGTCTTTGTTTCTTGTCCTTCAGCAACTTGAAAACTTACAGGTAATCTCTGTACAGGACTTGGAAACTATCAAGGTATACTGTAAAGTACAACCATGACTTTCAAATCTGAATAGCTAATAGCTATCTATATGACAAATGAGGCATTTCTGCAATAACTGAATTTTTAAAGTACTCATCATCATCTGAAATGAAACGGGTCTGGAGGTTTTCTACATTATTGAATATCAGGCCAATTATTCAGCACCAACTATTTTTATCCACTTTCAATCTTGAAAGGATGCTCAGCATTAAACATGCATCAGCTAAACCTACTGATGCAGGAAACAGGCGTGTATGTTCTTCTGTCAGTTTACGGAAAGGCCCATTCTGTACATGTAAGGATACCACTTAAGATCAGAGAAATTCTGATAATGTCATTCAAAACAATAAAACTGCTCAGCCATGTGACTATGCAGAGCGCTACAACAGTGCAAGCTGAGCTTCGTCTCATACACAAATTGACTGTCATCAAAAGCTGTGAAAGCCCATGCAAGTATGACCAAATAAATTTTTCTAGCTTCTATGGTTCAAATACCAAGGCTATTTCTACTCCATCTGGCATTATTGCAGGAGAAAGGAGCCACAGAAGTACAGCTGTAAAATTTGTGCTTTAAAAGAATGGAGGTCAAAGCCAATGTGCAGTATTTCCAAGTGAGTACAAGTTACATATTCAGTGATTAGGCTGGTAACTTTTTAGCTAGAGATCCTACAAAACTACTAACATGCTTGCTGATTGCTTACATTAGTTGTTTCTTCATTATTTACTGTATCCCTATATGTGAAATTGGTCCCAGAACAAGTAACTTTTACAGACTGCTGTGTGATGATTGAATAGGCTAACACTGAAGTTTTATCTCCTATTTGGAGAAAAAGGAATTTTCTTTTTTTTTTTGGTGCTCATCATGTAGCATCTGAGCAGTTAATGTACATTAAGCAATTATTTTTAAACTCAAGTTCTTTTACAACCAGCTCCTTGTTTGACCTAAATTAACACAAGGATTATATTCATCATTTGGTTGTTCCAAAAGATGAAGAACACTGAAGGAAGCAAAATCCTTTTAAAAGAAATAAGTGTTGAGCCAGCAAGTTTTTGTAACAAATCGTGCACTATTTTATGACCTGCAGAAAGGAATTCAGAGAACCTTAAGAAATCTGCAAAATCTATTGTCTTAGACATTTTAATATTTTTCAGCATTGCTGAAATATTTCAGCCATCAGAAATGCCTTGACAGTGCTAGAGGGAGGTTACCTGCCTGTAGCAGTACTGCAGCTTTCTGAAGAACTCTGAGTAGCTTGTACATGGGGCTGGAAGTAAGACTGAAACCAGGATTTGCTTTGCCCTTCCAAGCCTCAGAGACATCTAAGAATTATGCAAGAGAAGCAAGAAATAGAAGTCCCTGTTTTAAAGGCCAGAAATCAAAAATATCACTGAAAAACACTGGATGGCCAGGGGATGGAAATTTCATAGCACAGGTTTCAAAATGAAGCTGTTAAAATTAAAGCTGCCCTTGTTAACAAAGTTCAAACTAATTGCTATTTACTTTCCAAGTTAAGAGATAAAAAGAAATCCACTAGTTAGTCTTATATATAGCACCTTAATCAGACTCACTGAATTCAAGAAATGGGAAGTACTGTGAGAGATTTCCAAAAATGCTAGCCTCAATGACAGTGAGAGTGGTATACAACAGATGAATCTCAGTGCAGCTGAAGCTGGACACTTTAGGTGTTTCACCACAGTAGCAACTACTGGAAGATCAATCTCCAAAAGATCAGGATGAGGACTCTCCGAACTGGAACACAATCAACAGGGGATCTTTTCTTGACACTCCTTATTGTGGGTTGGAGTATGCCCACACTGCCATGGAGGTGCAGCTGCAGCACATGTAAAGCCTGAATTATCTTTAATCTAGCCAGTAAAGTAATGGCAGCACTGACATTGTACCAGTATGGACAGCAGTCTCAGCCATCGAAGGCCATCTTGTGTTTATTTACTTGGGCAGGTAGCCCAAGCAAGCTAGATGAAAGCCAACTCTGGTATGCCTAGAGGTACTGCAATTACATCTCTCACCACAGTCTTAAGGAGATCCAAGTCATACAACCAGTACAGACAAATCACAGGAAAAAACTGAATTGTATTGAGTATTGTAGAAGTTACTAAACCTCCCTTCCTTCGTCTACATGAACCCAGTATTTACAATACTTCCTTAGGAAGCACTCACCTTTGCACACTCATGCTAAATGCACAGGTGCTGTGTTACTGCAGGTAAGCTAGACTCTTAAATCCCTGTGTGCTTGTACTTACCACTGAGTCAGGTCCAGACTTTTCTCTTACCCCAACCCTGTCAGACCTCCCTGTACCATGGGCATGCACACAAAAGACAAACATATGCTGACTAAACACTAGCCATTAGCCAGAGACCATGAAGTTTTAAATTCAGTTCCAAGCTTCTAATGTCAAGGTTAGTCAGCAGCAAGAAGCTGATGCTGCCACGACGTCCAAAATTACGCAATGGTAAAGGAAAGCCAGGCTCCTAAGCTACAGAAGGTCACACTTGTAAAACCAAACTGAAACGTTATTGATTTGTGATAGACTGCCCACAAAAAAACTATTCTTAATTGTCACAGTTTTGAAGGGAAAGATATCAACCTTTTCAAAAATGTTTTTAAATTTATCTCACTGTAGAAAAAAAGTTTTTAAGATGAGTTGCATTGCTCATGCTTAACAACTGGGAATCCTTCTACCTAGGCAGGTTCTCCATGTTATGCAGTGTGATACATCACCATCTATGAATTCATATTTTCATGTGTTTCACACTGCATAGCCATCAGAACACTAGTTTTTCTCGTATGTTCTTATCTATTGCATTATCCACACAGTGAAGTATACCTGGACATCTACTTCATTTTCAGTTAAACCTACATGAAATTACCAAAAAGGACTTTTTTTTTTTCCTTCTTCACTATCTTCCACAATTTTTTTCAAGACCTTTTTTAGACTTGTTGACATTTCCTTTTATTTCAGCTAATATTTGAGGATATCATCTTTTTTAATATCATCTGATGAGAATAAGGGGAAGCCTGTAATCAGGACACATCTCAGGGTTACATTGAAATGAGTCAGATGAACAGTTAAATTAGAAAAGATAGAGAACAGAATATATGAGGTCTCAGGTCTACTCATACCAGTTTGCCTCCAACAGCAATGGCAGAATTAGCAATTCTTTCTAAAGACACCTCCCATACACAATGTTATCAAGAACAAACCATGCTAGACCAACTAAAGCTATTCTACATTTTAAGCTACATATAACATGTTAAACTATGTGATTATATACTATTCTTGTTTGATAAAATAAAGAGTTTCAAGAAGCTCTTTGACAGAAGCTCTTAAAACAAGAAGAAAGAAACCTAATATTTATCACTAGCAGCCATAATCAACCATAATTGCAAGCTCTGCCATCTCTAGATGATGTGTTTCTATCTTCTTGGTGGATTATTAGAAATTTATCTTGGGTTCTCACAAGTACTCCCCTTCAAAGACAAGCAAAAAGGAGAAAGGTGCAAAGGAAGCAACCTTTTAACTGCATCCAGTGTTCTATATTACAAATCTCCTCATTTCTTTGCTTCTAATGACATTTAAAAGTAAATAAACCATACTCTACTATTCAAAAAAAACCAACCAAAAATCACAACCAAAACCAAAAACCAACCCAACAAAACAAATCTGCAAGAACCTGATATAGTTTGCACAGTATTTTTTGCCCTTTTTTTTTTTTCCACATCTTGATTATAATATTATTACTGCTTGCTTATCATTCACAGCAGTCAGCACTGCATGTAACACTACAGGACTTCCAGGATCTCTTCCTATGAAACAGTAAAGTAAAACAGCAGTTTTCAAAAATGGCTCCTAGCAACTAATAAAACCTTTGTTAAGAAACTATATCCACAGGGTTTTGCCCAATAATGCAAACCTCTAAAGTAAGAATAAAATCCAAACATTTTAGAGTTCAAAGTAATTACAGTGAAATGATTTTTGCAACCTAACAATATTAAGGAAAAAATTCATCTATATACATGAATTTTCAAACAAACAAATTACAAACTCTGAGCCAGCAAAGAAGTAGTTAGACTAAACTTTCACCTGTGGCTCACTGAACTCAGCCCTTCACCCTGAACTGTCCTAACAAACCAATACCTGATCAAAAAATTTTTTCTGAAGCATTATGGTTGCATATATTTACTAATCATAAGTTACTCACATAACACAAACATTTCAAAGTCCGGAAATAAAAATGTAATTTTAAGCCAACCAAACTACATTCAGGAGCAACATTCAAAGTTTGCCCACTTAGTGGACAACTATAACTGAATCATAAAGCAAGCAACTCTAGCCTCTTGTTCAGAAACCCGGAAAGCACCCCCCATCACATAACCCTCAGCGCACCAGGATACTGATGTTCAGTATCTTATACTGAAGATAAAACTTTCTGAATTCATTATAGCTCCTCAGCCTGGACACTGTGCACAGCATTATTCCCTATCTGCCACCCACAGCAGATACCAGCTGTGCAGCCCCATTTCTTTGTTTACAAGAACCTCTTAGAGAGTTGTGCCAGTGCACCCACAGCCTGCATGCTCTGCTCTGTTCTGGTTGTTTTCAACAACGTTCAGAACGACAGTATTTCAGGTGTCTTTCACAACATGTAAGGGAGACCTATAGTTTCTATTGTAACTGCTACTGAATGGAAAGGATAGGTCATATATAAAACCGTAGTAGTCATTCTGACTCTCCCACTAATACTGAAGTGGTGAGGATAGAAGTTGCTGCTGGAAGCGTAACCCATTTCCAGATAATGGTATCTGATTTTTTGTCGTCCATTTAATTACTTAGTTTTCATATTTTTTTAATAACATACTAGATTTTCATCTTTGAAACTCTGAGATCCTGCAGGCGTACAAATGCTACAGGCATCCCTCTCCAGCTCGGTGCTTGACTGAAGCAATGACACTGCTCAAGTCCCAGAGAGATGCCACTGCACTGAGGAGTTGTCCGGATTTCAGTCACACATGAGACCAAACTTGGACTGAATCAGTTTTAACTTCTTTTGGGACAACAGAACCTCAAAGAACAATAGTTAACCCTAGCAGACTAAGATGAACCATGAGAACTGAGGAACATCTCTTATAAAACACATCACATGCTTTAAAAGCTGCACAAAAGAAAAATTATTCCAGCTACACCAATTGCCTTTTTTTTTTTTTTTAACTAGTCCTCACTTCCCCTAAGACTGTCATTAGATTCAGCAGTTCTGAGACCATGAGCATTCTCATTTCACTCCTGCTACACAGAATACCACTGAGTATACAGGCCGTGTGGACACTTCAGAAGTAAAAGATTAACAGCACTGACTGAAGCCAGTCAATGTACTATTTGCAAGCACTTAACATTTGCAGCTTTTCAGCTGTGCTTCACCCTCACCACTCCAATGTTAATTCAGTTAACTGAAGCTTTCTCTGAGCAGAGAACAACTCTTCAGTCCGGGAGATAACAGGTTTTGTTACAAATACAGGTGAGGATGAGATGGAAATCAACTGGTCTTAAATCAAAAGGCCACTAAATCAAACTACCATTTGAAAGGCTAATGAAATATCCTGCTGTACAAAAGATTCAACCATGTGCATTCATTTTAGTACAAAAGAAGAGATCAGGTAGAATTATATGACCTTCAGTAGCTTATATCAAGAGCTGGAAAAGACACTTAGGAGAGAAAACTAAGCAGCATGGCATGTTAAGGAGTGTTCATGCTGAAAAACAAAAAACACCCACCAAAAAACAAAACCTCCCCAAAAGCCATAGAATCCATTAGTTGGAATCACAATTTTTCTGTTGATTTACCTTCTTATTAAGCCAGTGCCACAGCTTGTCAGTGGCAGGGGGAGATGGAAGAAAAGGGAAAAGAAGACAAGAACACAGTGGAAAATTATTGAAAAATGAAGTAATAGAGAGGGAAAAAAAAAAGCAATGAGAGGCAGGCAGTCATCCACAGAATGAAAATGAAACTGTTCCAGACACAAAGGTAAATTGCAATAGGAAGAAAAAGATCATAACAACTTGTAATGCAAGAATCTAGAGTTTACTATTAACATGCACTTTTTGAAACAAAGACAAATATAACAAACAAGAACAACTTTAATGATATTAACAGAGCTATCAGCATAATCTGGGCAATTCCAGCTTAATTATACTGAGAGCTAACATTTCAGATTTCAGAGCAGGGCTTGTAAAAGTAGACCAAGAGCAGCACTTTACTGAAGCCCCAAAACTTCATGAGATACCCGTTTATTGCATTAATACTCCCATTCAGCTGATATACTATGTATTTCAAAACACTCCTGTTACGGCAACCACTGTTAAACAAAATTTATATATTTTTTTTAATACCACATTCATATTACAACAGTGACATTCAATGGCACAACATCAAATACGTAATTAAATCTGATATACACGCAACAGGAAATTGTAGATCAAATAGAAGTACGGATTTCATAGAATTTTATTGGTTGCACAGAAGATTCTTTGCACTTCAACAGTCAATTTCTCCTTTTGTACTACAGTTATTTTTCCTTACAAATTCTCACCCATACTGCTCAAGTACACCCATTTTAGGATCTAGTTTCTGTAGGACTATACTTTTAATTGTAACCATTACTAAATCAGCAGCATAGTCACAGCAGTGAAAAGCTTTAATGTTGTTGTTCATGTGTGTTAGAGGTTAAGATCAAATAAGTGAAGTTTTTTTCTCCCTGAAAACAAGATCATTGAACATTCAATACATCTAGTGTTTTCACCAGTTGCCAGAAAGTATATTCGCCCCCAATGAAAACAAAATGTTAGAACATTTCATATTTACAAAAATCTCAGAATGTTATTTAACTTCTATCAGAAACAAGAAGCAAACTTACAAAGAAACATGAAAATAAAATATGTCACAAAGCACCCAGTTTTAATAGCTTTTACTACTCATGGAAAGAATCACAGTAATGCAAAGCAATGACAAAACTTCAAAAGCCTCATATTGACACTGTAGAATTTGTCTCTATTTTACCTCTTCACCTACGGAATAATTTATCAGTGAAAAAAGATAATGTTGTTTACTGATTCAACAACATACTTTTGCCTTTAACTTTACTTCTGCATATTAAAACCCGCTATACATTAGGTTCATTTTGAAAAAATGTAAACCTCCTGGCTGTATTTCTCCACTTTGCAGCCGGAATACAAGAAAAGCTAGAGCTCTAGTATTAGCCTGAGATTTTAGCAGAATGTGAAAGGAATTCTTTGGTATTATTCTATAATTTCAGCCTCCTGGGATTGGATGATAACATTACATGTCAAAAATAACAATAATTTTTTTATTAATGTTTAAGACAACATCTGGGAGGCTCTACCTGCCTACTATCTTACCAATACTGATGTTTAAGTAGTTCTCCAAGTGTAATTAATCTACATTTAAAAATAGGCTACAGCTTAATTCTAATCTTCCAAGTCATACAAAATTAATAAGGCCACTTTTCCAGTATTTTATCAGAAAAGTATTTATACAAGATCTTACATGTCTATGGAAGTATGTCCTAGAATAATGTATGCACTGGTAGAGATTCTGCCTGTTTTCTGTGCTCACTTTAATTACGTGCTAAACTTGGTACCAGAAGAACCAAACCTTAACTTTACCCAAACTCCAAACAACCTATTACAGTCCTCCATATATTAAATTCTAGTACGCTATACCTAGAAAAAGCATATCATAACAACATGATTCACTGAGGTCTACCAGAAAGCATACATGCAAAATACTATCCCATTCTAATTAATAAGTCTAGTGTATGCAGCTGAACAACTGCCTATGCTGCTGAACTCCCTCACAAACTCTAATCAAACTAAAACTACAATCACCATATTAAAAGACAACAGTTTTGTTAAAAAAAAAAAAAATCAGTGAAGCAAATCAATAGGTCTTAACTGTTGATAAGAAAATGCATGATACCATACCTATGAAGTTTTACGATGATTTGATGGATGACAACAGAAACCTCCCTACTCTTTCCTCCAGGAAGTCTCTCATATCTGAACTGCTGCATCTGTTGGCTCCATTGGACAAATGAATAAGCAGGGACTACAGGATATAGTAAGGACATCCTATTTCCATAGCCCATATTTAAAGCAGGCTTGCATGTGCTTCATATGCACAGACTTCCTCTGTCTCTGAGGAACAGCCATGAGCAGATTGAAAGCTCATGGGTAAGAATCAGGGACCAAGGCAAAAAAGGGAACCTTGTGGTTGGTGCCTACTACAGGCCACCTGACCAAGGGGAGTCTATCAACAAAGCCTTCTCACTCCAGCTACAGGAGGCTTCACGCTCACAGGCTCTCATCCTGCTGGGGGACGTCAGCCACCTCGACATCTGTTGGAAAAGCAGCACGGCGAGCTCTAGACAATCCAGGAGACCCCTGGAGTGCATGGAGGATAACTGCCTGTGCCAGGTAACAGACAGCCCTACCAGAGGGAATGCCCTACTGGACCTCTTGGTCACCAAAACAAGTGAGCCAATTGGGGACATCAAGACTGGAGGCAGCCTGGGCTGCAGTGACCATGCACTTGTGGAGTTCGCAGTCCTGAGGGATATGGGGCAGGCGAAGTGTGAAGTCAGGACCCTGAAGTTTAAGAAAGCAAAATTCCAGCTCTTCAGGGAGTTGGTCAATTGGATGCCCTGGGAAACTGCCCTCAGGGACAAGGGAGCAGAACAGAGCTGGCAGATCTTTAAGGATGCTTTCCACACAGCATAAAAGCTCTCAATCCGCAGGTGTAAGAAATCAGGAAAGGAAGGCAAGAGGCCAGCATGGCTGAGTGGAGACCTGCTGGGCAAACTAAAGGGCCAGAAGGAAATGTACAGGCAGTGGAAGCAGGGACAGGTATCCTGGGATGAGTACAGGGA
>NW_010539621.1:27339-35892 GCF_000687285.1 Phaethon lepturus | reverse complement strand
CTGCTCACGGGGACACCCTCCAGCCCCGAGCCAGGGCTCGCTGCCGGCCCCTGCCCAGCTCTCTGCCCCAGCCAGAGCCTCTGTCTGCACACTGGTTTTCCATAGCCCTTGACGTTCGAACCTGTTTATAATTTTGTCTTCTACAACATCCTTTGCCAATGAGCTCCACAAATCCATTTCACACCACGTGAAAACGTACTCCTTTCTGTTTGCTGTCTCTGACTGTTTCATTTGGTGACCCCTGGTTCTGCGAGAAACAGTGAATAAATTTTCTTATGCATCTACATCATATTTCTCCTCAATCATCTGTTTTCCAAGCAGAGGAATCATATTCTGTTCAGTACTCTTTATGAAGTGGATCTATCCAGCAAATTCTAGTTATTCTCTGTCCCTCTTTTTCGTTTTGACTATAACCGTTCGAGATGAGATGACAGTACATGAAAAGAGGACGCATTACAAATTTAGAGTGTAATGATGCACCCTATTTGTGCTCCCTCCTTTCCCTAGTAATTACCAAGAGTCTCTTTACTGCTTAACACCAAACTGATGTTCTCAAAGAACTGTTCACAAACACCACCCGATCTTTCTTATGTGGTTAGGGCAAATGGAGAGCCCGTCATTATGTATATGTATATAGTTAAGATTGTTTTCCCTGTGTGAATTACCATGAATGTAGTAACACCAACTTTCATGTCTGATTTTATTTCCAGCTAACTGGTACCATAAGATCCTTCTGCAACTCTCTGCAGCTGGTTTCAGTTCAGACAACTCTGGATAATTTTGTATGACCAACAAACCCTCTCCCCTCACGATGGATGCTTTTCTTCATACGTCACTTACAAGTATTATGAATAATGTAAGTCACAACATAAATTTTTCTCAGACTTCCCCCATATTCTCTTTCCAGCTGCTTATTTATCCCTATTTTTACTCGCTATTTTTAAAACTGCTCTGAAAACTTTCATGTATCCTCATTTCTTTGCAAATCTTGGATAAAGGGCTTTATCAAGAAGCTTTGAAAGAATTGTCTTGATTAAATACACCTGAAAAAACAGGTTTACTCCCCCCAAAAAATTGATTCTTTCCTATATGTCCTCTTCATCCATGTGTGTCCTACTTCTGTCTCTCATTAGCCTGACAACCAGACTGTCGTCCAGAAAGTCAAGTCACCTCCATGACCTCCGGCCATTTTAAAAAGAGGCACCACATCAGCCAGCTCCATCCCTGCGCAGTGAGGCCTCGCCTCACCGGAAGGTGACACGCCGCAGGCAGCTCCACATCTGAAGTCCTCGACTTCTCCTGCCAGAGCCCCAGCTACCAGTTTGGTCTAGATTTTCTTCTACTGGCACATTAATCTGAGACAGATCCACGGGCTTCTCATCTGCAAAGAGAGGTTTTGAAGTCCCCCAAGGGCCTCTCTAGTTTTTTTTGCTCTCTAATTCTGAGGAGGTTTTTTTAGGCCTGCCATGCTCTGGGTTTCCATTTACTCTGCCAGAGGTTATCCTTTTTTGTATCACCCTCAATGGGAGATGTCTTCCATTTTCTGAAGGAATTTATTTATTTACTTAACTTCTAGTAGTCCTCTTTACTGTTTAAAAACATGGAAGTGTAGCTTTTTAAAATTCCTTTCAGAGCTTTTTAAAATATATTTTTCTTTTCACCCTCTGGTGCAGTGTCCGTAAGGCGTTTCAGTCCCACTAGGTACTTCTGGCTGTGGCTTTTAACAAGCTTTCTCACTTTCACATGATTTGTCTCCTTGAAGTTAAACATTGTTGTAATGGACTTTTTTTTTTTTTCTTTTCCCTTTTCCATCCCTGTAAGGATGTTTCAATGGAGTATGACAGGGGCCTAGCGTGCCATTCAAGATTGGGTTGAGAACTGCAGCTCCTGGGGTTTCAGGTGACTCGCTGTGGCTAGCCGCGCGTGCGCTTCTGTTGCCCGACATTTTAGCCTCCCCACCGTGCTCCGACGTGGCGGTTCCCTCTCTGCGTGGGCAGCACCGAAGTATATCCTATTTTCTATCTTCCCAGCCTCTCTAGCCTCCCTTAGCTTTGCCAGGTCCCTTCGCCACCTTGGCCGGACGCTACTGGCAAAGCCCCAACACGGTAACTCTTGCAGCTTGGGTCATCCGTGGGTTCCCATCTGCCAGCTGAGGCACCCCAACCCGGGTTCACCCTAGGATATCTCCTGACACTTCCATTTCCCAGCTGGAGCGAGGTCTTGTGGGTCGATCCCAAATACTTCGTACCCCGAGTGACCCCTGACCGAGCCCCAACGTGTGGCTCACGCCTTCTGCGGAGCGTTTGGAGCACCGCAGCTCCCGCTGATGTCATTCCCCCTCCCTCCCAGCATCCAAGGTGCCTGCCGTGTCCTCGCCGGGGTTGCTCCAGCTCTGCACTCTTCCTTTCCCCTTAGTCCCTTTTCCATAAAGTCCTGCTAAACCAGGACTCTGTTATAACTGTTCCTCACCCATTTTCTTTGCTGAATTTTGTCAGCCTCTGTCCTTTCTTCTCCCCCTCCCCCTTCCCCAGGATACAGAATTTTTAATATCTTCATCCCCTGAAGCCACACCACCATAACCTCTGCACTTTCCCTGCCTCCCAGCTTTCCCATGGCCTTTTGATTGATTAAATTGCCCCTGGCCTGCTTCTGCTGTGGCTCCAGGGGAATGGTTTTCTGTAGGCTGTACAGCTAAAATTGAAGTGAAAGCCACAAAAGCTGCTTTGCCATTACATATCATAGACCCATAGAATAGTCTGGGTTGGAAGGGACCTTTAAAGGTCATCTTGTCCACCCCCCCTGCAGTGAGCAGGGACATCTTCAACCAGATCAGGTTGCTCAGAGCCCAGTCCAACCTGACCTGGAATGTTGCCAGAGATGGGGCATCTACCACCTCTCTGGGAAACATGTGCCAGTGGTTCACCACCCTCATTGTGAAACATTTCTTCCTTACATTTATTCTAAATTTACAGCTGTGAATATTTCTATGGGACAGTTCTCTGGGGTGGAACGTGCTCCTATTTATTTAATGCTCATCAGACCAAAGGGTGGACACTTTGGAAGTACTTTAAAGAGTAGCCTACCACAGTTCTTAGGTAATAAGCTTGAGTCTCCCTCCCTGGTGTACCCTCTAACAAACTGTACACATGGGCATCCTACAGCTCAGGATGCTGCAGCATCCTGTGCATCCTTCAGGCAGAAAAGCTGCACCACTAAGCTAGCAGCTGGGAACGATACAGGGAATAGGGATGGGGTCTAGTTTATTGGGGTCAAGGCAGGGGAGTTCTTTTCTTCTTTTCTTTTTTAAATTGCTGTTGGAATAGTTAATAAAGTAACAAGTCATCTATCACAAACTGCTCTGCAGCATCTGTGGAGAATACGGGTTTCTACACACTTGGAAAAAAGAGGTGCTGCTTCCCACTTCCAACCAAAGTGGTTGGTTTCCTGCAGGAGCACTCCTGGTCAGCTGTTGCTCTAAAATGCTCTTTGTGTGACTATGTTGCTCGGAGAAGCCTTGCCTTGCATTTCCTTACCAATGTGATGGTTTGAGTGCACTGCAACACGGGCAAAACCTCCTTCACGGAGACATCGGTACTCTTTTAAAGTCTCTCTCATGGTTAACGGGTGCAACCTCGAGGAAGAACTTAAGAGCAGCGCTGTCCACTGGTCTGCACTGACCTTCAGAGGACAGCCAGTCTACATCAGAAGATGCCCGTAGTATAAACCTACACCAGTTATTAAGGAAACTACGTGCAACCAGCCTTTTTCTATATCTTATCTATAAGGAGTTATAAGGAGATAGTTTTATCTGTAAGGAGACATGTAATCTTAACAGGGAGAAGTTGCAGGTTTTAACTGAAAGCCGTCCAGATAACTTGCCTAGAAGAGCTCCGAATCAGCCCAAAGCAGTCGGCAGTTAGCCGCCGTGTGGGTCCCACCCTGCGGGTCACCGTCCTGCCGGCTAGTTCCTCTTCACGGGCGGAGCAGGGCAGGAGGAATGGGGAGGATGAGGGAAAGTTGGGAACGTGCGAGCTGATGCCATCCCTCTGGGCCGTGAGACGGGCTTCTTGGAGAGAAAAGCCCTAATAACCCCAACCAGTGGTGGCCCTCAGGGCTTTCTGCTGCAGCACCCCGGAGGGGGCACCCCAGGGAGCACCAGCGCCTCGGCTCCCAGGCGGCACTGCACAGCTCAGCGCGGACGGGCCGCGGGGGGGCTCATACCTGTGCACGGGCAAGATCAGTCAGCCCCCCGTCCTCGCGCCAGCAGTGGCCTAAGAAAGGCATGTGAGAGAGCTGGGACAGAGACCTGGGAGAGGACCCCTGAGAAATGTCTGCTGCAACTTCACAGCATCATCAGTCCAAGGACAGCCTGGTCCAAGGCGGGGTTGAACATGAAGAAGTGTGTCACCACTGACTGGGCTCTCCTGCAAGTCACCTCCCTCATGCCCCCTGGGAAATCACAGTAAAGGAAGGACCACTTGCTTCTTCACGTGGGAGATGAGCTGGACGCAGAGCCAAATCATAGAATCACAGAATCATTAAGGTTGGAAAAGCCCTTTAAGATCTTCAAGTCCAACCATCAACCCAGCACCACTGTGCCCACTAAACCATGTCCCAAAGTGCCATGCCTACACGTTTTTTTAACACCTCCAGTGATGGTGACTCCACCACTTCAATCCTGTTCCTCCAGCTTTTCACCCAGCACAGGGCATGGAAACCAGCTCTTCATTAGGCAGGAGCTCCAAACCTTTCCAGCCCAGAGCAAATATAGCATCCCCATCCTACACAGATCACACACTGTTTGCTCCCGGATCTGGCTGGGGTACAGCAGCGATCCAGCAAACATGGCTGCAGTCCATCACTGGTCTCACGCCCGGTGACAGAAGGAGCAGCTGAAGCATGAGGGGTTTCTTGAGCTACTCTCCTCTTGGAGAAGAGAATAAGGAAAAAAAACCTTCTAGAGAAGCTACCAAGAGAATAAGGAAACAGCCGTTAGCCCTGTGCCTTTCACAGCACAGACAGACCAGCTCATCCTCTCCTTTCTTTTTTTGCCTGTTGCTTCTCCTGCAGCCTAATATAAGGGCTGCAGAACTTCACTCTGAACTCAATAATCAATATAAGACAGAGATCTGCAGATCCTTCAATTTTTATCACTTTAGCATGAACGATTACAGTGCAAGAGGGACAAAAATCCCTTTAAATAAAAAATAGTTTTACTTTTTTTGTTTACTATCCTCAAATTATGTTAGCATTGAATTTTAAAGGTCAAGAACAGAGTAATACAATTCACTACTTAGGCCTTTGCTAGCCTATTATTGCACCAATTTCAGGAGAAATCTGAAAAAATTGCCAAGGGAGATCGAGATTTGAGCTGGTGACAAAAAAGTTGAAATGAAACAATGAGGCTCGTTGCAATGGTGACTTTATTATTTTTTCCACTTCCTCCTAAAGCACACTTCTCCCACGAAACTTAAACACCGATGCTCTGCGAGAGAATCCCCTGGCACTCTGCCTGTCAGGTCAGACATCCATGCTATCAGTCATGTGTGGCCCCTGCAGATACTGAGGGCATCACATGAACTGCACAAATAGAAACGTGTCAAAAGTCGGGCGTTTTAGAGTGCATAAGTGGCAAATTTTCATGCAGCTCACAAAAAGGTTCCTATTGTCTCTGGGAAGACAAACCAAAAAGTGCTGTCCCAGAGGTTTCCTTCTGGATGTGTGATGTGTGAGTTGTAAAATGTTAGGAAGTCAGCTGATGGTTGCAAATTGCTTGACTCTTGAGAGAAGGGGTAAATAGGTGAGGAAAGACTGGCAGATCGAGGACTCTCTACTCAAACAGCTCACATTTAAAAAATACTTCATTAGTGACTACTTGCATAGTCAAAAAAAGTGGTGTAGCGAATGGCTAAGCATCAGCACAGTATGGAGGTGCTCTACATTTGTAGAGAAACATGCTTTTTGCACTTCAAGAGCAACCACAAAATGTCCATGTGCAAACAGGAATAAAAAAGGTAAGAATAGGATTCCTCTATAAAAAGATGTTCTTTGAAGTAAAACAGTGCCAAGCAGGGAGAACAGCTAAAGGGAAGAAAAGAACAGCTAAAACACAGGAAGCATGGCAGGGACAGTCTTTTGTAAGTGGGCTAACACTTTATGCTTGCTTAACATTTTACTTTGATCAAATAAACATGTCTTATTTCCATTTTGAGTCTTGTCTAGTAACAAAGTGTTCACATAGTGAGCCAGGAGATGGTGACATTCCTTACAGAATCAGCAAACTGCTCAGCAGGATGGCTCGGGACAAACTAGCAGTGCATAAGGTTCAGCATGTGTGTTGGAGGGCATCAAGTGCAAAGATGGATGCTTTCAGAAGTCATCTGGCAAGTGTAAGAGCTAGTAATATCAGGTGATAGCCAAAAGAGAAATATTTCCTCTGACAGCCTCTTTGGCAAAAATCTGCTGCTTTTCCACAGCTGAACAGAATACGTTCAATGCTCAGTGAAATAATAAATAAGCGAAAGGCACAAGAGGTGGGTGTCCTGATACAGGTGGAAGACTTCACTGCTTGAACCTGCATGTGCGTTGCCTTCGCCCACAAGTTCTGTTCACCCCCCACTTGGGCTTTGCCTAGCAAAGAGGTCCTGGCAGCCAGCCCATGGCCCTTGCAAATGTCTCTGATGGAGAGTGACTTGCCAGGGAGGCTTTCATGATTTAAGGAGATCATTTATTACCTCCTTGACTCTAATCAGGTTGATTTATACCACCAAAGGATTTGGACCATGTACATGTCTGAAAAGTGTTTGTAATACCTCTGATTTCATGACGGTTAATAGCCTGACCTTGCTGACCTTGATATCCACACTGTGGACTCTGTGATGTATTCAAAGTGCTCAAGCGCTTGCCTTTGGTTTGGGGGATTTTTGGTAGCTGTTTTTTGAAGCCCTGATAGAAGTCTGAAATCTCACGGCTTTGGGTTTTCCTGCTTCATGTCAGACAGCTTTCGCACTGTAGTGCTATCAAATTACTACACCCTCACTTCCGAACCTCAGCTTTACAAGCATGATGTATGAGACAAAATCAGAACCGTGTAACAACTTCTGAAGATGGATTCGCGTTACGATATTAGTGTCATGTAATTCTTTCTAGGTCGACTTTGAATGGCATTTGCACATTTGTGATGTAGGAACAGCTGGCTAAAAATGAAGTCCCGGGCTTTTAAATGACTTGGCATAGCCTTCTGGACCTGAATGTCAAGTCTAGCTAAATATGTCTTCAGGGATCAGATTTGAGTTTTCAGTCTTCAAAACCATGTTGTAATATCAACATCCTTTATGCTTTTGTTTCCTGGGGAATTTGGAATGATCATGCATTGCCGGTGTGATATTTTACCTCCAAAAATTGTATGAAGAGGTAATGCCATCAAAAACAATGTTGTTCTTGTTTGCTTTTTTAAATTTTTTATTTGATTACTTTTGAACCTTACACCGTACTTGTTCACTGTGTATGGACCACACTGCAAAGTACCACAGAACCCACTTAGTATCTGGTTCAAACTCTAACTAACTTTAAAATTCCGTCCAATCTATTCAGACTCAAAAATCTTACTAATTCATTCTCATTTTCAAATCCTAAATACATTTGGGGATATTATATCAGACCACATCCTTGGTGACATTGGGATGGATGGAATTATCTGATTTACTGTTTGGGAATTGTGAACATACTGTATCACATCTCTGAATAACACCATCCATTTTGAAATGGTCTGAACTAGTGGCACTGGGAAGACTAATTATTGTGCTGTGATTCTAGGTGTGTTACATCAGTCTTAATAATTCCATGCTTGATTTAAGATTAACATATTGTGAATCATGTTTGTATTAAGATAGCATTTGTGGCAGATGAGGCATTGAACATAACACCACTTCTCTCCACTTAGAAGGCTAACCTTTTCTCGTTGTGCTGTAGGGCATACTAAATCACCACCTTCATGACTTCAGTGCTGAAGTTTTCTGACATTGCTGGAAAGTCAGAGGGCAGCAGGGCTGCATAAAGAAATGTGTAGATTGAATGGAATAGACAGCAAGGGTATGACTTAATTCGGCGAGAATGACTCTTCTCATGAGAAAGGATATGCTAGTGCCTGCATAGGTTTAGCCTGGATTACAAATAAAATAGCTGGGCTGGGCTGTCTTTTCAATGGGATCCTTGAACAGAAAGTTATTTTACTTATAAGAATTAAGATGAACCATACTTCAGAGTCAGGGCATAAGAGAAGTTCTTTTCAAAGCTGCACAACTCTGCCTATGTGTACTTTTTGTTTGGAGAAGAGCTTTCGGTTTTGCATGACTGGGTTGAGAAACAGCAAATATCACCGCCTTGCCGAAAGGCAGGGCTTGAAATTCCCCCTTGAACGTCTCCTGCGAGCGTGGGCACCTGCCTGGCTGCGTGCAGAGCACACAGCGTCTTGAAGTGCCGCCCCGGAGGCTCTTCCCTCCTGCGTGGAGAGAGGCGGCACCCGAGGAGCGCCCGCAGGCGGCCGGGGGGGCG